>NC_092174.1:34066809-34341809 GCF_045791955.1 Oncorhynchus clarkii lewisi
TATCATTCATAAGGGAGCGGTGGTTTCCCTAATCAGCCCTGACCCTAATGTCCGACTATCTAAGGCGTGCACAGGGAAGGGCATATCAACAGGAACAGTAGGGATCCCTAAACTATGTGCAAATGAACAATCAATAAAGTTCCCAGCTGCGCCTGAATCTACTAGCGCCTTATACTGGGAATGCAGGGAAAACTCAGGAAATTATATGAACACAAGCATGTGAGCAACAGGGAGCTCTGGTTGAGTCGGGTGCCTACTCACCTGGGATGATCCAACAGTGCCCTGCCTGCTACCTCGACTCCCTGCAGAACCTCCCCAGCAACGACTAGCAGTGTGTACTCTGCGACCACAGGTGGTGCAGGGAATGCCTCCCCCTCCGGTCCCCCTCAGAGCAACACCTCCTAGCTCCATAGGTGTCGGATCGGAGGTGCTGGGGGATGGAACTGACAGACCCCGATCCGGACGTCCGCGGGAGGCCAACAGGTTATCCAGCCGGATGGATAGGTCCACCAGCTAGTCAAATGTAAGGGTGGTGTCTCTGCAGGCTAGCTCCTGATGAACGTCCTTGCGTAGACTACACCTGTAGTGGTCGATCAGGGCCCGCTCATACCATCCCGTGCCGGCGGCCAGAGTTCGAAGTCCAGTGCAAAGTCTTATGTGCTCTTCATCCTCTGTCTAAGATGAAACAAGCGTTCCCCCGCCGCTCTTCCTTCAGGTGGATGATCGAAAACCGCCCGGAAGCGGCGGGTGAAATCCTCATAGTTGTCCAACGTCGCTCCTTCCCTTCCCCAGATGGCGTTGGCCCAATTTAAGCGCTTTCCCAGATACACAGGAGATGAGGGCGTTCACACCCTCGCGTCCCAAAGGAGCCGGGTGGATGGTTGCCAGGTAGAGCTCCAGCTGGACTAGGAACCTCTGGCACCCGGCAGCCATCTCATCATATTCCCTCGGGAGCTCGAGCCGAATCCCACTGGGTTCAGGTGAAGGAGGGGTGGACAGCGGTGTGGCTTGTTGTGGGAGCTGGGGTGATGATGATGGGGTTGCTGGAAAAACCCCTCTCTCCCATCGCTCCATGGTTTGCAGCACGCGATCCATGGCATGGCCGAGACTTAGTCGCATGCTGCTGGACGCTCTCCTCCACAGGTATAGGAGGGCTGTGTGCACCTGCTGACTCCATTAGGTCGGGTGCGTGTTTCTGTCAAATGTCTAGGTGATGCTGGTAAGGCGGAGTCAGGCTCAGGACACAGAGATGAGTAATACCGGAACTTTACTTAAAAACAATATTCCATGAAGGAGACAAAATAATCCAGTTCACAAAACGAGACAACTTGACAATAACAAACACGCACAAAATCAAGGGGGAAACCAGAGGGTTAAAGAGTGGAACAATGATTATGGAATGGAAACCAGGTGTGTACAATGAAGACAAAACAAATGGAAAATGAAACGCGGATCGGTGGAGACTAGAAAACCAGTGACGTCGACCGCCAAACGCCACCCGAACAAGGGGAAGGACCAACTTCGGCTGAAGTAGTGACAGGGTCAAACGTTTCAGGTAGCCTTCCACAAGCTTTCCACAATATGTTGGGTGACTTTTGGCCCATTCCTCCCGACAGAGCTGGTGTAACTGATTCAGGTTTGTAGGCCTCCTTGCTCGCACACACTGTTTCAGTTCTGCCCCAAAACGTTCTATGGTATTGAGGTCAGGGCTTTGTGATGGCCTCTCCAATACCTTGACTTTGTTGTCCTTAAGCCATTTCACCACAACTTTGGAAGTATGCTTGGGGTCATTGTCCATTTGGAAGACCCATTTGCTTCAATATATATCAACATAATTTTCCTTCCGCATGATGCCATTTATTTTGTGAAGTGCATCAGCCCCTCCTGGAGCAAAGCACCCCCACAACATGCTGCTGCCACCCCAGTGCTTCATGGCTGGGATGGTGTTCTTTAGCTTGCAAGCATCCCCCTTTTTCCTCCAAACATAACGAAGGTCATCATGGCCAAACAGTTCTATTTTTGTTCCATCAGACCAGAGGACATTTCTCCAAAAAGTACGATCTTTGTCCCCATGTGCAGTTGCAAACCGTAGTCTGGCTTTTTTATGGCGGTTTTGGAGCAGTGGCTTCTTCCTTGCTGAGCGGCCTTTCAGTTTATATCGATATAGGACTCGTTTTACTGTGGATATAGATACTTTTGTACCAGTTTCCTCCGGCATCTTCACAAGCTTCTTTGCTGTTGTTCTGGGATTGACTTGCACTTTTCGCACCAAAGTACGTTCATCTTTAGGAGACAGAAGGCGTCTCCTTCCTGAGCGGTGTGACGGCTGCGTGGTCCCATGGTGTTTACACTTGCGTACTATTGTTTGTACAGATGAACATGGTACATTCAGGCGTTGCTCCAAGGATGAACCAGAATTGTGGAGGTCTACACTTTTTTAGGTTTTGGGTGTTTTCTACCATGAGGTTAAGCAGAGACACTGAGTTTGAAGGTAGGTCTTAAAATACATCCATAGGTACGCCTCCAATTGACTCAAATTATGTCAATCAGCCTATCAGAAGCTTCTAAAGCCATGACATAATCTTCTGGAATTTTCCAAGCTGTTTAATTTTTATTTTACTAGGCAAGTCAGTAAAGAACAAATTCTTATGTTCAAAGACAGCCTAGGA
Source organism: Oncorhynchus clarkii lewisi (assembly GCF_045791955.1). Lineage (NCBI taxonomy): Eukaryota > Metazoa > Chordata > Actinopteri > Salmoniformes > Salmonidae > Oncorhynchus > Oncorhynchus clarkii. The sequence goes on from NC_092174.1 coordinate 34,069,479, forward strand.
ACAGTGGGTTAACTACATTGTTCAGGAGCAGAATGACAGATTTGTATCTGGTCAGTTCGGGATTCAAACTTGCAACCTTTCAGTTACTAGTCCAATGCGCTAACCACTAGGCTCCCCTGCAGCCCCAAAGGCACAATCAACTTAGTCTTTGTAAATTTCTGTCCCACTGGAATTGTGATGCTTTGAATTATAAGTTAAATAATCTGTCTGTAAATAATTGTTGGAAAAATTACTTGTGTCATGCACAAAGTAGACGTCCTCACCGACTTGCCAAAACTATAGTTTGTTAACAAGAAATGTGTGGAGTGGTTGAACAACGAGTTTTAATGACTCCAACCTAAGTGTATGTAAACTGCCGACTTCAACTGTACATATCCTGTATCTTAATTTTGAGCCAGTTTCAAACAGCAGGTTAATAATCCTGCAGCAACAGGAAATATGAATTATGTGGATTATAATTTTTGGACATTTTTTTACAGGGGTTGCTACATTTTTCATTATGGAATGTCAAGTCTGAAATGAAAATCACAAACTTTAGAAAAGCTTTTTAAACCTTGAATACAGTAGAAGCAACAACAGGATGATCAAATTAAGATATCACAATCTGTACATATATTTCAGTAATTTGTCATTTTTATTTCACTTTTGACCAGAATGCAGTGCCTCAAAGTTGTTTTTGTGATATATTGATATATTTACTTGGAGAGCAGTTATCTCAAAGTTTAGTTGATTTCACATTACTTGGCAGCTCAACTAAAAGTAGATGTTGAGCTGACGTTTGTGCCCAGTGGGTAAAGCCATTGGGCCAGCCTGATGTGACACTTATGTCTATGATCCCAGTAATTCATTAACCTTCTCTACACAGATTGATCTCTTCAGCACAACAGTGCACATTGACCACAACTCCACCTCTGACTTGATGACCAACGTCTTCAGGAACATCCAGCCTGACAACGACTGGGTGGTGACGACCCAGGGCCATCCAGCGTCGGGAGCCTCCACAATGCGCTCCTCTCTGGGCCTAATGGCCCTGGCCTGGATGCTGCTGAGGGTTTAGTGACGGCTAGTAACGCCTCACCTGAAGTGCACTACCATACATACATCGATTACCAACAGGGTTCACTTTGATCCAAGGAGAAACTATTTGTTAAAGCAACAATTATAGCAAAATATCAACTTATTTATTATCCAAACATCATTAGACATGTAATTAATCTGAAAAAGAAAAATAACCGAAACAGACTTATTTTAACAAAATTACAGTACATTTGAATGTACCGTATAATGAAAAAATATGTAATGTGCATTTCTTTTCCAAAATTCAACCCACAATACTAAGAAGCTAATTGACCATAATTTGATTAAAGTATCATGTAGTTTTCTGAACTTTGAAGTAAATCATAATGCTGTCATATTTATGTAGTTAAAGCGACTGCCATTTAAAGAGACAGTACATCAGTTCACTTCGAAAGGTGATCCTGAGAGCCGACTTTTTGGACGACTTTATTGGAAGATTTTTATATGCATTGGAAGACTTTTATATGCACAAAATAAGGTCATTTTGGTTTTGTACACAGTCTTATGATACGTGGTATAGAAAAGTATAATCTTAGGTGAGTACGTGGATAGCTATATCTAGGCAGATGATCTGTCTTACTGGTCAAAATAATTGATACAGGTCCCCCTCCGCCCTCTGGTGGTATGAATAACTTGTAATTAAAGTATGTCTACAGAAAAACCTTGATACAAAAATTATTCCTATTTATCAAATTACAATAGGCGGAATTGTGTGTTTTGGGCTGGGGTCAAAACAGTTACTGAGGATTAAAGGGATGTTGACATGGTGTCTGCCTTAGAATGACAAGACAATTGATGAACATTGACAAACGGCCATTCCTTTAGTCAATGCAGTTTTACCAGTTGTCGTGAAAGGTCATTGTATGTCAACAGCAGTATAGAAGACTTAGGGCGGTGGTAGACTTAGGTGGTTTACCTGAATGCATGTCTCAGTGTGCCTACATTACTTTTCCACATGTACACTATTGCCTCAATGAATTCTGTATATTTAGTAATGCTGAATTTGCAACCAGGTGGGAGGTGGGAATTTACCAGTTGTGAAGTAGTAAATACCATTTAGATGAATTCATGTCCTTTGAACTCGTTGAGAAATCCCGATTGGCTAATGGCCAACAAGCTGCGTCAACCAACATTTAAATGTCCAGCTATCATGTTTGTAAACAAATTATAGAGTAAAAAAAGAAACATTAATAGATAGCTTTTTGTTGTTATATTTTACATGACTCCTTCATGCTTTGTTGAATATTAACTTTCTTGTTTACCCAACGGTGGGACAGACTGTTTGTTCCCACACTCGGGACTCTGACTCTCTATTGACTACACAGACTTTTGGCCTCCCATCCCATTCTAACCACCTCTCGCCGGCTTTGTATTTATGTTACCTGATGAAATTGCTGTACAGTATGATCTTGTTGCCATCTAATGCACATTCAAATGTCATAAATCAACACTGCAGAGCTTTCCCTGTCATCTTCCTTGCCTTGATTGTATGACTGTTGATGATATCTGGAAATGTGCATATACACCATGGCCCATCTACTGTTGCTAGCCCCAATTCTGACTTGTGCTCTGAAATCTGCTTCACTGATTTCTTCTCCCGTAAAAGCCTGGGTTTTCTGCACGTTAACCTTAGAAGCTTATTACCTAAAATTGATAAATTGAAAGTTAGTTACTTTAAGGAGCAGTTCACTCTCTGTGAGTCTAACCCCAATAAGTTCTGGAAAACGGTTAAAGACCTGAAGAATAAACTCTCACTCACAGCTGCCCATGTCGCTTAAAGTTGATGATGTGGTTGTTACTGACAAGAAGCACATGGCTGAGCTTTTTCATTCACCACTTCATTAAGTCAGGTCTACTATTTGACTCAGCCATGCTTCCTTGCCCGTCCAACAATTTGTCTTCTCCTTCCCCTTCTAATGTGACCAGCCCCGATACTCATCCCTTTTTTTCCCTGCCCCGCTACAAAGTCTCTCCCTGCAGGAGGTCACTGAGTCCGAGGTGCTAAAGGAGCTCCTTAAACTTGACCCTAAAAAACATCTGGGTCAGATGGTTTAGACCCTTTCTTCTTTAAGGTTGCTGCCGCTATATATATCTCTGACCTTTTAAACCTGTCTCTCCTCTCTGGGGAGGTTCCCATTGCTTGAAAGGCAGCCATACCCCTCTCCCCACAGGTTTGATTACTACCTCTGAGGGTTTAGAGCTTGAGGTAGTCACCTCATACAAGTACTTGGGAGTATGGCTTGACGGTACACTGTCCTTCTCTCAGTACATATCAAATCTGCAGGCTAAAGTTAAAATTAGACTTGGTTTCCTCTATCGTAAACATTCCTTGTTCACCCAGCTGCCAAACTAACCCTGATTCAGATGACCGTCCTACCCATGCTAGATTACGGAGACATACTTTATAGATCGGTAGGTAAGGGTGCTCTTGAGCAGCTAGATGTTCTTTACCATTCGGCCATCAGATTTGCTACCAATGCTCCTTATAGGACACATCACAACACTCTATACCCTTCTGTAAACTGGTCTTTCTGTATAGCCGTCGCAACCCTCACTGGTTGATGCTTATTTATAAAAACCCTCTTAGGCCGTACTCACCCCTATCTGAGATATCTACTGCAGCCCTCATCCTCCCCATACAACACCCATTCTGCCAGTCACATTCTGTTAAAGTTCCCCAAAGCTCACACATCGACTGTCACACAGCGACTGGAACGAGCTGCAACAAACACTCAAACTGGACAGTTTTATCTCAATCTCTTCATTCAAAGACTCAATCATGGACAATAATCATGGACAATATCAATATTGTTGTCGTGTTGTGTTGCTAATTATCATGGGGCGGCAGGTAGCCTAGTGGTTAGATCGTTGGGCTAGTAACAGGAAGGTTGCAAGATCAAATCTTTGAGCTGACAAGGTACAAGGTAGAAATCTGTCGTTCTGCCCCTGAACAAGGCAGTTAGCCCACTGTTCCTAGGCCATCATTGAAAATAAGAATGTGTTCTTATCTGACTTGCCTGGTAAAAAAAAATACACTCTTACTGACAGTTGTGTCTGCTTTGCGATGTATTGTTGTCTCTACCTTCTTGCCCTTTGTGCTGTTGTCTGTGCCCAATGTTTGTACCCTGTTTTGTGCTGCTACAATGTTGTGCTGCCATGTTGTGTTTTTACCATGTTGTTGTCATGTTGTGTTGCTGCCATGCTATGTTGTTGTCTTAGGTCTCACTTTCTGTAGAGTTGTGTTGTTTCTTTTGTTGTGATGTGTGTTTTGCCCTATATTTTTATTTAATATATTAGTATTTTTAATACCAGCACCCGTCCCCGCAGGAGGCCTTTAGCCTTTTGGTAGGCCGTCATTGTAAATAATAATTTGTTCTTAACTGACTTGCCAAGTTAAATAAAGGTTAAATAAATACATAAAAAATAATTTAGCTGCCGAAAATGATGTTATAGAAGTAATTTCCTTAGTAGGTGACATCAGAGGTCAGCAAGTGGTAGAATTTGGATCTCAGGGATGATGACATTTCCGCTAGTTGGAGGGCCATTCAAGTTGGTTTTCCTTAGTTGTATGTGGTAAATTCGCACTTTCCACTTAGTTACGAAAACAGCATTAGTGAGGTACTGTTATCATTTCCTTCAGACTCTCCTCCTTTTTATGTGAATCACTAATTAACCCTGACATTGCAGAGCGCCAAATTCAAATGACATAAATAGTAATAATAATCATTCATGAAAATACAAGTGTTATACATCAGTTAAAAGCTTAACTTCTTCTTAATCCAGCCTCCTTGTCAGATTTCAAAAAGGCTTTACGGCGAAAGCATACCATGCGATTATCTGAGGACAACGCCCCTCATACAAAAGCATTACAAACATTTTCCAAACAAGCAGAGGCATCACGAAAGTCAGCAATAGCGATGAAATAAATCACTTACCTTTGAAGATCTTCCTCTGTTTGCAATCACAAGGGTCCCAGCTACATAACACATGGTTATTTTGTTCAATAAAGTCCCTCTTTATATCCCCAAAAAGTCAGTTTAGTTGGCGCGCTTGACTCAGTAATCCACCGTTTTCCCTCGTTTAAAATGCATACAAATGAATCTCAAAAGTTACCAATAAACTTTGTTCAAACAAGTCAAACAACGTTTCTAATCAATCCTCAGGTACCCTAATATGTAAATAAATGATCAAATTTAAGACAGAGAAATGTATGTTCATTACCGGAGATAAATAATGAAGTGAAAAAAAGTTTAAAAAACAAGCCTGAAACTCTTTCTAAAGACTGTTGACATCTACTGGAAGCCCTAGGAACTGCAATCTGGGAGGTATTCCATTGATTTTCCCATAGACATGCATTTTAAGTGGTGTCACCTCCAAAAAATATTTTTTTCTGGATGGATTCTCCTCGGGTTTTCACCTGCTTTATCAGTTCTGTTATAACCACAGACATTATTTTGTCAGTTTTGGAAACTTTTGAGTGTATTCTACCCAATACTACCAATTATATGCATATCCTAGCTTCTGGGCCTGAGTAACAGACAGTTTACTTTGGGCACCTCATTCATCCAAACTTCCGAATACTGCCTCCTATCCCTAAGAAGTTTTTTAATGGAACTGAGTAAAGATAGGAGATTGACAAAATTATATGTTGAATAACTATCCTTGCATACAGAGGAATTATGAAACAAGTGTTAAACAAGGAGTATAAAGTATATACTGGGGTAGAGGAGTATAAATTACAGAGAATTATAGCTATATTATGCGGTTGAAATAAATCTATGCTATTGGAATAAATAACGGTAATAGACACATAAAGGACAGTACGGTAGTATGGTTTATAGTAGCACCTCCAAGAGGCATTTAGTAATGTGGATAAACAGTAGGAGGAAACAGAGTGTGGACGAGCAATCCATGACTTAACAGACCACTAGTGTAACAGTTTTCCTCCTCTTCTGACGAGGAGTATGATGGATCGGACCAATGCGCAGTGTGGTAAGTGTTTATGTTATTTAATTGGAACAGAAACACTAAACAAAATAACAATGAGAGCAAAACGAAAATGAAACAGTCCTGTAAGGTGCAGCAACACAAAACAGAAAACAACTACCCACAACCCATAGTAGGAAAACAGGCTGCCTAAGTATGGTTCTCAATCAGAGACAACGATAAACAGCTGCCTCTGATTGGGAACCATACCAGGCCAAACACAGAAATACAAAAACATAGAACAACACATAGAATGCCCACCCCAACTCACGCCCTGACCAAACTAAAATAGAGACATAAAAAAGGAACTAAGGTCAGGACGTGACAACTAGGAAGATATAATCCAGGAATGACAGGGACAAATATTAAAGCAACAGAGGAGGATTGGTTTTAAATAGGTGAATAGCACAATACAAATAACCAAGACAGCATAGCTAGTGCGGATATTAAATGAAGATAAAAGAATAACTAAACAATAAATACAAATTTGAAAGTATGGATATCAGTAGCAATAGGACAAGAAAGAAAGAGAAAAATAAATACTGAGAATTTTTAAAGAAGGAGAAGGATTGTTCAAAAGTATAAAGAAAGCTTATGCTGCAGGTTCAGGAATGTTGAAGAAGGACAATGAAGTCAGACAGGAAGAAGGTGGAATGGTTTACACAACCTCCACCATACACCAGTGGGTGTTTGGAGTTGTGGAAATATAGAGAGAAATAGAGGTGAAAGATGATAAGGAGACTCTCTCTGTGCCCTCTTAGGTAAAAGAAAGGGACCTGGAAAGGACAGGGGAGACTGAGCAAGGTGCAGGAAGGAACCCAGAAAAGTTGAACTGTTATGAAAGATGATGTGGAAATAGGAAGACAAGTGTGAATGGTTTTGGTAACATGGGTTATCAATAATAGTGATATTTGAGGCGCTATACTGGAATAAGACATTAAGTAATCTCTATTATTCAGTAATACATTTGCAGACATTATAGTATAGGTTCTAATACAAGGTATTAAGTGCTGTGACTAATTAATTATTGTCTGGGAAGTGGATAGCCCTACCTTGGAAAATAGTTAATAGAAGGATTGGATTATAGAAGGGGGGGTAAAATAATTAGCAAAGAGATTACTAAGCCTAAAATGAACTCTAAAATGTTTTAGTTAGTTTATGAACATTGTGATGGTTGGCAAAACAATCAGAGACAACCACAGGGCCCTGTGAACCCATGGGCGGGGCCTAATCAGGGATACTAGGGATGCCCAGAGAATCCTACAGGCGAGGGTCAGTTTTCAATGATATCCACGAGAGCTGATCAAGAACTTATGCTGCAAGTTCAAATAGAGAACAGAGGCACACCCACAATGATAGATTCTGGAGCCATCCACACATATGTAAATCCAAATTATGCCTCTCATCTCCCCATGTCTGACAAATATACCAAAACTATAGGATGCTCGGGACAAACGCAGCTAATTCCAGTGACAGCCCAGTTCGTTTAACAGCTGATGGTAGATCAGCATTACTCCCTATTCTAGTGTCAGAACAAACTCTGATTAATTTAAGTGAAGAGATGTAGACTAGTGAAGGTAACAAAAGACAGTCATTTGGAAAATAAGAATTTTGAATTTGAATTGATTAAGAATTGGCTGATGTATTTTCAACATTAGGCACATTACAGGTTAATCTTAAAATAATAGATGTTTAATGAGTGTGAAGCAGTGGTTAGTGATAAAAATATAGTATTTGAAAAGGAGGGTTGATGTAAATGTGATGAGTGTTGACAGTATGTGAATGGTAATATGTTATTAGTACCTTTTTATAGCACTCTAACAATATTTTAGTAATTTGATATGCTGATGTTTCAATACAAGGTTAAAGGATGAGTAGAGGGATTGAACCATGAGATTGTAAAAAAGATTAGCTGCGGTTGAAAGCAAGCAGGTAGTGGGATATTTGAAGTAGAGGTATGAGAAACATTATTTGACAGATTTTGATTATTGTTGCTTGGTTTTATAGTTATTCAACTCCAGTGAATTTGAGCAGGAAGCTAATGTATTAAAAAATTATAATCTGTCTCCATTATGTGGAGCAGTGTCCAGTAATGCAAGTAGAATGAAATACGTCTTGACTGCCAAGCTGATAAGACATCACCAACTTTTTGAAGGTTCTACATTTGTTAAACAACAGTTTTGTATTTTACTAAACTTATGCAACAGGTTAAATTTATAGGATTACTGGAAAGGGGCTCTGGGATTGTTTATTTTAAAATTGGGGTCAATTCCACTTAATGGAACACTGTATTATCTGATGGGTCTTGAATAAGAATTCTTGCTTCCAGGAAAAATGCAGGTTCAATACAGTGTGTATGTTAATTAAGGGAGACATAGGTGACCATTTCTAAAACTTTTTATTTGATGCCCAGGATCAAATATCACTGATTTCTTCAGCTGAGAAATTGACTACATTTGCAAATGAAAAAGTATTACATTTAGAATGGTTAACAGGAACAATCGAAGGTGAAACAGATTAAATGTGTTGATTGGAAATTGGTCTATTAACAATACCAGAATATTTGTACATGATTATGACAGTGAGAGACCAATCACATAATATCATATGGGTGTATAGTGACTAAGGGTAGTGCATTCTGAATAAAGCATGGGAAGGCCTGGCCATTTCTGTTTCTTTTTGACATATGGTTTAACACACACATACACCAGCACGCACACACCATTTACTGGTTATGAATATGGGTTAGTGTTGTTGACACTGTGGGATTTATTTTGGATGGGGTCTTTTCAATTCAGTTTTAAATTGGTTATGCAGAAGGATAAAATGTTTTTGAAATGTATTTAAAGGGTTTCGGAAGGTCAGGGAAAGAAGTGAGAGAGGAAATATTATAATGGTGTCGATTTCTTTCCTATTGAGACCTGATCAATCTCATTAGAAATGATCGAAACAGCTGGGATTAAATTATAAAATCTATTCAAATCGTATCACTATTTTGAAATTCTATGATTTTGTCAGGAAATTATAAAGAGTTGTAATCTAAGCTGACTAGTTATTTGAATAAGTACATTTTTTATTTAACATGTAGTTTTTAAGTCACGTGTTCAAAGGGAAAATTAACAGTTCCCTGGGGTCATGGTCTTTGGGTAGACATAAAAATCTACTTTGTTCAGTCTGCATATAGAAGTTCAAATATATGTTAACAAGAGATGACAGTTACTCCAAATGGATTGTGATATATGTATTGTTGATTTAATTTTTGGTTTTTGTTTCGATACAAATTTCACCAGATTGGGATTTATGGAGTTTGGGATTCTAGGAGGGGTTAGGGTGATAACTTCATGATCTGATAACTCTTCTGAGAGGTCGCCAGTAGAATAAAGGAGTTATCATGGAAGGTGACATCAGATTGTGTCTTAATACATGGTAGGAGTAATTTGACCACAAACAGTGTGTGTAAACCTCAAAGCCCTCGCTAACCGGCTGGAGAAAGAGCGACAAGGGTGTGCAATACGACAGTGACTTTTAGCACTTCTGAGTCTACACACTGCCAACAGTTTGGACTAAAGAATGCATTGAGTTACTGATCTTTCATTACCAGGCCACTCATGACAGGAAAACAGGTACAAAGGGGGCTGTAATGAACATAGTTATTACTTGTACTAAAAGTTTTATTTTTTTAAATGTACATTTTAATAGGGATGATGTGTGCTAAATTGAGACATTTGAATTTGAGTTAAAGTAAGCACTAAGGAATGTTATTGTGAATTTGGGCTGGATCATTTATAAATGTTTTAGTTATGAGTTGGCAATAAAGCAAGAGAGAGTTGCTTTTGAACAGGTGAACACTGTTCAAATGTATTAGGCCTAGGGAAGCTCTGGAAACGTTATCTCTAAATTGTTAGAACTTACTGGATGATAGCTTGGGTTAACATAAAGGTTTTTGTTTCTTTTGTTTTATTATTTCATTATAATTTTAATGTTACATTGTATTGATAAATAGAGATGTCTGGGTGATAGAATACAAGTAATTACATGTAAGGTTTATAGTCTGTGTTTTGTAATAACACCCAATGATGGAGATGAAGGAGATGGCATGAAGACCTGCATAACATGGACATAGAACGTAACGGATGGACGTTTCCCCCCAGTTCTAGTTGCATTAAGAGTAGTGGGAAGTTATTAAACAGATACTTATGTTGATTTTTCTCTTTTCTTGTTAAGTCAATGTGTTTTAAGGTTTTGTGGAACATGAGAGTGATCATTGTTCCAGAGGAGGGATTGATGTATATTGACTTAATGATTTTAGAATGTATTAGTATGTTTATAACTGTAGAGGTGCATTAGGAGTAGTGACTAGTGTGTTATGGGTTAGATGGAATGATATGTAGGTTGAATATTCTTCCAATTCAATAATCTCGTTCCCAATTTCTAACAGCCGGCGAACAGTTGATATATTACAGGCAGTAGTTATTCTCGCGGCAGTTGCCGAAGGGATCACAATTGAAAGCGATTATAGGCATGGGCCATGTTAGTAGTAGCAGGGGTCACTTTAGTAGCATTGTTGGGATATCAGTTTATGAAGACTCATGCCACAAAGATTGATAACTGGTAACTGGGAGACTGATGGGAGTACACAGGATGTGGTTATTCAAATGTCACAAATGATGTTGTCAGGAAATGACCCATGTGTTGCAGTGTGTATATCCTCAGGTGAAAACAGAGATAACCAAGGGCATGGGCTGAATTCCGGAGATTGAGGGAACATCCAGATACACCAGGAGGGGGTGTTGGGATAGATTTGGTCTGTTTCACACATACGGTACTCCTTACAGCACCTGCAGTGGTAAAGATCGTCATGTCTCTCTTTGGTGGGTGCATAATTCTCACAAAAAGTAAGGTCCAGCTGCATAATGGGTGAGCTTGAAAACACCATGTAATGGGTGAGCTTGAAAACACCATGACAGAGGAAGCAGAGCTAAAGAGAGAGACTAGATTCCACTGTAGACATACAGTGCCTTGCGAAAGTATTCGGCCCCCTTGAACTTTGCGACCGTTTGCCACATTTCAGGCTTCAAACATAAAGATATAAAACTGTATTTTTTGTGAAGAATCAACAGCAAGTGGGACACAATCATGAAGTGGAACGACATTTATTGGATATTTCAAACTTTTTTAACAAATCAAAAACTGAAAAATTGGGCGTGCAAAATTATTCAGCCCCTTTACTTTCAGTGCAGCAAACTCTCTCCAGAAGTTAAGTGAGGATCTCTGAATGATCCAATGTTGACCTAAATGACTAATGATGATAAATACAATCCACCTATGTGTAATCAAGTCTCCGTATAAATGCACCTGCACTGTGATAGTCTCAGAGGTCCGTTAAAAGTGCAGAGAGCATCATGAAGAACAAGGAACACACCAGGCAGGTCCGAGATACTGTTGTGAAGAAGTTTAAAACCGGATTTGGATACAAAAAGATTTCCCAAGCTTTAAACATCCCAAGGAGCACTGTGCAAGCGATAATATTGAAATGGAAGGAGTATCAGACCACTGCAAATCTACCAAGACCTGGCCGTCCCTCTAAACTTCAGCTCATACAAGGAGAAGACTGATCAGAGATGCAGCCAAGAGGCCCATGATCACTCTGGATGAACTGCAGAGATCTACAGCTGAGGTGGGAGACTCTGTCCATAGGACAACAATCAGTTGTTGCACAAATCTGGCCTTTATGGAAGAGTGGCAAGAAGAAAGCAATTTCTTAAAGTTATCCATAAAAAGTGGCGTTTAAAGTTTGCCACAAGCCACCTGGGAGACACACCAAACATGTGGAAGAAGGTGCTCTGTTCAGATTAAACCAAAATTTAACTTTTTGGCAACAATGCAAAACGTTATGTTTGGCGTAAAAGCAACACAGCTCATCACCCTGAACACACCATCCCCACTGTCAAACATGGTGGTGGCAGCATCATGGTTTGGGCCTGCTTTTCTTCAGCAGGGACAGGGAAGATGGTTAAAATTGATGGGAAGATGGATGGAGCCAAATACAGGACCATTCTGGAAGAAAACCTGATGGAGTCTGCAAAAGACCTGAGCCTGAGACGGAGATTTGTCTTCCAACAAGACAATGATCCAAAACATAAAGCAAAATCTACAATGGAATGGTTCAAAAATAAACATATGGCCAAGTCAAAGTCCAGACCTGAATCCAATCGAGAATCTGTGGAAAGAACTAAAAACTGCTGTTCACAAATGCTCTCCATCCAACCTCACTGAGCTCGAGCTGTTTTGCAAGGAGGAATGGGAAAAAATGTCAGTCTCTCGATGTGCAAAACTGATAGAGACATACCCCAAGCGACTTACAGCTGTAATCGCAGCAAAAGGTGGCGCTACAAAGTATTAACTTAAGGGGGCTGAATAATTTTGCACGCCCAATTTTTCAGTTTTTGATTTGTTAAAAAAGTTTGAAATATCCAATAAATGTCGTTCCACTTCATGATTGTGTCCCACTTGTTGTTGATTCTTCACAAAAAAATACAGTTTTATATCTTTATGTTTGAAGCCTGAAATGTGGCAAAAGGTCGCAAAGTTCAAGGGGGCCGAATACTTTCGCAAGGCACTGTACATGCAGATGGTTTAAGTCTAGGAGCTACTTGTTCTATTGGTTAATTGATGCATCACATGAGGAGGATAGATGTTGGGGTAATTGTTCTCTAAACAACATGTTGAAGGCATTAATGTGAAAGCATATACAGTGCTGAGTTACCTCAAGAGGATGTAACGTTGATTAGGGATACGCACTTGCCTATCAGGGGATGTGCCTATTAAGTGGCAATAAAATCACATGGCTTGGGAACACCTCTTAGAACCTGGGGCCGAATGGGGAAGACTGGGCGAAAGCATGAGGAAGCTTCTTTAGGGCTTTTATTTTTGTGGAGTCCAGCAGAAATGTATCCTGGAGGCATAGAGTCAGGTGAAGAGAGAGTGGGAATTGTCATGGTCTCATTTTTCGGTTTTCATGAATATACTTATGCATAACTTACCACATTGTTAACAACCTTTTTGGGATAGGGGGCAGCATTTTCACTTTTGGATGAATAGCGTGCCCAGAGTGAACTGCCTCCTACTCTGTCCCAGATGCTAATATATGCATATTATTATTCGTATTGGATACAAACACTCTGATGTTTCTAAAACTGTTTGAATGATGTCTGTGAGTATAACAGAACTCATATGGCAGGCAAAAACCTGAGAAAAATCCAACCAGGAAGTGGGACATCTGAGGTTTGTGGTTTTTCAAAGCTTTGCCTAGCGGAGTACATATTGAGAAATGGATGAGGTTGCACTTCCTAGGGCAACTGTCTTTTGAAACTCGAATGAGGTTTCTACTATAAAGGAGGGGCTCATGAGACCTGTTTGGGTCAGTGGTCTGGCATAGTGCCTCGGTCTCATGACGCGCACTCCCAACAGAGTTACCTCGCGTTCCAGTGCTTTTTCTGAAGACAAAGGAATTCTCCGGTTGGAACATTATTGATGTTTTATGTTAAAAACATCCTAACAATTGATTTGACATGATTCTAAAGGACTGTAATGGAACTTTGAGTTTTTGTCTGGATGAAATGCTCGCGCCTCATGAAGATGGATTACTGGGCTGAACACGCTAACAACAAGAGGCTATTTGGACATAAATGATGGAACTTTATGGAACAAATCAGTATTTTATTGTTGAACTGGGGTTCCTGGGAGTGCCTTCTGATGAAGTTCATCAAAAGTAAGTGAATATTTATGTTGTTGTTTCTAACTTTGTTGATTCCAAAATGGCGGCTATTCCTCTTGCTGTTTTGGGTTCTGAGCGCCGTTCTCAGATGATGCTTTTTCCGTAAAGTTTTTTTGAAATCTGACACAGCGGTTGCATTAAGGAGAAGTCTATCTTTAATTCTGTGAATAACACTAGTATATTTTATCAATGTTTATTATGAGTATTTCTGCTAAAATCACCGGATGTTTTGGAATCAAAACTTGGCAGTGATCTGACATAATCATCTTTAGCTGTAAAGCATTTTTGAAATCGGACAAGAAATCGGACAAGATGTTTATCTTTCATTTGCTGTATTGGACTTGTTAATGTGTGAAAGTTACATATTTCCAAAAAATATTTTTGAATTTCGCTCGCTGCCTTTTCAGCGGAATGTTGTCGAGGTGTTCCGCTAGCGGAACCCCTGCGCTAGAAAGATTAAAGCTTGGTCGCAAATTGGTCTTTTTGGGGATATAAGGAAGGACTTTATCGAACAAAAGGACCATTTGTGATGTCGCTGGGACCTTTTAGAGTGTCAACAAAAGAAGATCTTCAAAGGTAAGGCATTTATTATATTGCTATTTCTGACTTTCAACCTGCCTGGTTGAAAAATGTTTTTCATGCTTTTATATGCGGGGCGCTGTCCTTTTGTTGTGGAATTGTTAGATATTACCTGTTAGATACTGCTGCACAGTCGAAGCATTAGCATTTCGCTACACTCGCAATAACATCTGCTAACCATGTGTATGTGAACAAGACAATTTTATATGATTTGACTAGTCTCCCAGTCCCTGCAGCTGAAAAACATCCACACAGATGCCACCACCATGCTTCACCGAAGGGATAGTGCAAGGTTTCCTCCAGATGTGAAACTTGGCATTCAGGCCAAAGAGTTCAATCTTGGTTTCATCAGACCAGGGAATCTTGTTTCCCATAGACTGAGGGTCCTTTAGGTGCCTTTTGGCAAACTCCAAGCAGGCTGTCATGTGCCTTTTACTGAGGACTGGCTTCCGTTTGGCCACTCTACCATAAAGGCCTGATTGGTGGAGTGCTGCAGAGATTGTTGTCCTTCTGGAAGGTTCTCCCATCTCCACAGAGGAACTCTGGAGCTCTGTCAGACTGACCATCTTGGTCACCACCCTGACCAGGGCCCTTCTCCCCGATTGCTCAGTTTGGCTGGGCGGCCAAATCTAGGAAGAGACTTGGTGGTTCCAAACTTCTTCCAATTAAGAATGATGGAGGTGTCTGTGTTCTTGGGGACCTTCAATGCTACATAAATGTTTTGGTATCCTTCCCCAGATCTGTGCCTCGACACAATCGTGTCTTGGAGCTCTACGGACAATTGCTTCAACCTCATGACTTGGTTTATGCTCTGAAATGCACTGTCAACTGTTGGACCTTATAAGGACAGGTGTGTTCCTTTCCAAATCATGTCCAATCAATTGAATTTACCACAGGTGGACTCCAATCAAGTTGCAGAAACATCTCAAGGATTATCAATGGAAACAGGATGCACGTGAGCTCAATTTTGAGTCTCATAGCAATGCTTATGTAAATAGGGTTTATCTGTTTTTAATTTTTTATACATTTTCAAAAATGTCTAAAAACCTGTTTTTGCTACATCATTACGGGGAATTGTGTGTAAATTGATGAGGAAAAGGTTTTATTTAAACCATTTTAGAATAAGGCTGTAACGTAACAAAAGGGAAGGTGTCTGAATACTTACGTTATATGCCTACCCATCCACCCCGACCAACCACTCTACTTCGTTTTTGCCTTAAGTAACCGTTTGTCTTATGTAACCGTACCAAACGTAACACATCATACTATTTTGAGTGTCCTGGATTTACTTTTACTATTTTACATCTAGTCTATGAAACCAGGATGTGGTTCTGAGTAAAGTTAATGATGCCTTGACCTTAACAAATGTCCCAGGACCAGTAAAAGCAAAATGGCCCAGTAACATCAAAGATCCATCAACATATTGTACAGTAGGTATGGGTGCTCTTTTCGGCATATGCATATTTCTTTCGAGGCAAAACCCACCAAAGCTCTTTGGCCACTCATAACGGTGGTAGGTTTTGTGTTGAAGAAAGATGCATATGCAGAAAACAACCCCATACTTACTTTCAAATTGGGTGGTGGATCTTTGTCATGGGGCTATTTTGCTTCCACTGGTCCTGGGCCCTGTTCAGGTCAACGCCAATCAGATGTTATTTTACAGTATTACACAACTTTGAACCCTGAACCCCCCCACACACACTTATTTGGGCTTCCAATCTGTGACATTTGTCATTCACACAAAGCAGTTTACGGTATGTGAACAAGTGTAACATACAGTACAGTTTGACTGCACAGCCTTGGAGTGATGCTAATGCAGCTTGCTTTCAGATATCTTGGCAGTGCTTCAGTGAAATGACGTGTGCACTTATCACATGAAACACACCCACAGTCTCCCAGAAAGCAGATAAACCTGATAATAAATGCCATGGAATATGAGTATCTGCACAAGTTAAACACTGACAATTCAACATCAGAGAGGCCAGGTGGTGGCAAATGTCAAGATAGGTGACGTCACAAGTTTAAATTGCATTGATACCATCATTACCGCCTTTCTTTCTCTCCCTTATCCCAATCCTAATCTAAATTCATTTGTCGCATTCTCATTCTCTCATTCCAGGAGAAATGTCATAATATTTGAGAAATTGAGCATGACACTGGAAGTCTGGCTGGCTGACAACAACCTTGAAGTTCCCCTGACTTCAGAATCTGGAAAGGCTTTTTCTCCTCTGTATCTTTCTCACTCAAGCATTCACAAGGACACCCACACAGCCCTCCAGCACTGCCCCTTCAAATACCACTGTTTGATTTTCAAATCCAAACAACGAGAGGTCTCAAGCCCACAGGAATTATTTTGTTGTTGTTGAGAGAACCAATCAAAGCTCAAGCCAGCTTTTGCGTGAATACTGCACCAACAACAGACTACATTGAATTTATCAATCATACCTCTCAAGTACATTGACATTCTTTATTGACTTCATGCTCGGGCTTAGTTTACAGTCATCATTGGTAGAAAAGTCTGTAACCTGGGGCTATATTTACCAACCAAGGATTAAACACATTTCGCTATGATTGTTGCTTTTTCCAATAGTTTCTCCTTGGGGTCAAGAAGACCCTTGTTGGTAATCGATATAAGGAAAATTTGTTGGTAGATTGAGGGTTCATGGAGATATGGCAATGCACTTCAGGTAAGGAGTATTTCGCCGTCACTAAACCCTCAGCAGCATCCAGGCCAGGGCCATGAGGCCCAGAGAGGAGCACATTGTGGAAGCCCCCGACGCTGGACGGCCCTGGGTCGTCACCACCCAGTCATTGAACGGCTGGATGCTCCTGAAGACATTGGTCATCAAGGCAGAGGTGGAGTTGTGGTCAATGTGCAATGTTGTACTGAAGAGATCAATCTGAGGGGAAAAGGTTAATTAATTTCAGATAGGATCAAGTGTGACATCAAGCTGGCCCAATGGCTTTACCCACTTTACCCACTGGGCACAAACGTCAGCTCAACATCTAGTTTTAGTTGAGCTGCCAAGTAACGTGAAATCAACTAAACTTTGAGGCAATTGCTCTCCAAGTAAATACATAAATAGATCACAAAAACGACAACTTTAAGGCATGTCATTTCATTCCGGTTAAAAATGTGATTAAAATAAGAAATGTATGAAATGTGTGTAGATATGCCGTACATCCTGTTGCATTCATTTTCCTGCACAGCATGAAATGATAACTTTTAGAGTGCTCAAGGTTTTGAAAAGGCTTCTAAAGATTGTAATCGCCACATTAAATGTTCCTTCTTAATTTGCCCTAACAAAAAATGTAGCAACCCCTATAAAAAAGTCCTTTAATTATAATCCACATAACAATACACATTTCCTTTTGCTGCAGGTCTATTTCCTGTTGTTTGAAACTGGCTCAAATTATTAAGATATCGGATCTTTATGTTCATGACTTCTTGAAGAGCCAATTAATACGTCACAATCTCTTTTGTTGGACCACCCCAGATGAAAGATCATGTTTGGTAATATTCTTGAATCATTACTTTTATAATGTTTCATAAGCAGAATGGATAAGGAATGGATCCTACACTTAAAGATATTAAAATACAGTCCATGTTTCTTGTCGGAGCTATGTTTATTGTCTGCTAAGAAGAAATTGTGTTCAGTTTCTGGTGAAATTGTTGCACAAACTCACCAAGTCCTGGCTGACTTTAATAGGGTCCTTGAACACGGTCCAAACCACAGCCTCGTTGCAATTTGGAGTAGTCAGTGATCCATTGTAACGGTAGTATTTGGTACGGTCCAAGGAGCTCATCCAATGAAATAGCATGAGTAATGTTTACAATATCATCTTGAGGAAGAGAGAAAGAAAAAACGTATATAAAATCATATGCTACTGAAATTGAACAAGAAAATTACTAATTTTGAATTCAAAGAGAAAACTAATGCCAAATCCTCTTCCAAACTTTATTTTGAGGAAGTAGTCAGAACCAGTCAAATCTCTCCTCTCACCTTTTAGTGTGATGTTGGCCAAGTAGGATGTCAGAGTATTCCAGGCTGCTGGTGAACCAGTCACATTACCCGGCATGGCCTGTTTGAAAAACAAAGACTTTAGTCATAAAAAACAGCAATAAAACATGTAAATGCCTAATCTACTGTGGAAAAATGAATGCCATTTCTATGAAGGTTAAAGCATCCTCTCACCTCTATGAAGAAGCCAAGAGCAGCGAGTCCCGTGCTGTCTGCAACGGCCGTGGTCGTGTTACCGTTGTGCGAAGACTTTGCATTTACTATGTGCAACTAAAAGGTGAAGCATAACAGTTGATCTAAAAAGTTATCTGAATCCATTGAAAAATTCAAACACTGTAATGATACATTTAAAAAGGTAGACTACAATCTGCTCTATATACAGCTGTTCAAGGGTCATTTAAATGAATGACATATATATGCCCACTGATTCTTAAGGAATATAACTTATAAATGCCTCAGGAGCTCAGTACAACAGTCAGATTATTACACCATTTATGAATATGAGATTGGTTACATCTCCGCACCTGTCAGCTTTCTAGTAAACCAAGTGTTGGGGCTGCAGTTGAGCTGGGGGGGAATTAATTCATTCTGGACTAAGGCTAAATGAAGACCTTGACATTGATCCATTGTAGTATGGTATATGTGCATTAGTATGAGAAGTGTCACCCAATGATAAATAGGCTAAATTCAGATTCTCAACCCTTCTCCCAGAGAGTACTAATACATTTCCCCTCTTGAATTTAAGAGGAATGGATTAGTGCTTGGAATATGGTGGAAACTCCCTCCAGGCATGCTTGCACTAATCCTTGAGGTGGGGGGGGGGGGGGTGGATGAGGGGACACTTCTGGAGAAAGGTATAGAATCAGAACGCAGTAATGTTGTGTTGAACCTTCTCATACCTCCATGGGGTAGCGGGTTCCATCCACTGTGTGCTCTGACCCAGGTACTGAGGTACCATTCCCCCAGTGGAGGTGGAACTGCAGGCTGTCATAGGCCTCAGACAGTGCCCCACCTGTAACCTGAACGCCACTTGTCAGTTCCACTTTGACTGAAAGAAAGAGAGGAGGAACAAAAGAGAGGAATTGGTTACATTTTGCACATAAGGGTTCCTGGATTGGTTAACACATTTTCCTCAAGTGGGACTTTGTGTGTATGGATTGAGAAGGCAAGGCATCCATCCATTCTCCTCACCAGTTTTGCCAGTGTTCTTGATATTCTTCATTGTATAATTGTCTCCGTATTTGGTGAAGGTGAAGGCAGTCAGGGTTTCATCGCCCACTGCTGATGCAGAGACGGTGTTGATGGGAGACTGACGGGATCCATTGCAATGTTCACTGGCAATGGTGGACCAAGTGGTGTCATCTTAACATGGAATCAATCATACCATGGTGTCAATGTACCATCGTTTTATAAGGGTCATATAATATGCTAATAAATCAATTCTCTAGTCTATTATCCACTGCTATCGCAATCACTTCAATTTGTGAGTAGAAATGAAACTGTAATCAGTGGGTAAAATCAATACTTACCACAACTAGGATCATGGTAACACCACACTGTTAAAATTGAAGGGAAAAAGTTATGCAGAGTCACAACATTGATAGAAGAGTCACAGTCCAACAAAATAATAGAATAATCACTTACAACCGCCAGCAGCACCGTATGTAGTGGGGACAAAGAGTGTCGCAACGATAACCACAAGTTGATTCATCTGAAAGCGAGATAAAGGCAATTATGAATGGAGAGACCACTAAAGCACCGACCAACACAAGACATCCATGCACTTAGAAAAGTGGTTGAAATTTGGTCAGTCCGCCCTGGTCTTAATTCTCTTCATCCACAACGTCCACAAACGTAGACGTCTATGATTGGTTCCGATTTGGTCGAATCCGTGCTGGCCTTGATTTGACCCAAATATAGGCATTGATATTTCACAAGTTTGGACACTACTGTAGTCTACTATGCTCTACTGTACTGTGCTATCCAAACTTGTGAAACATGGACATCTATGATTGGTTCAGATTTGGTCCAGACCGACCCAAAACAATTTGGTCTTGTTTGGCGGCGGAGGTCATTAGTATAATACCCAGTGTGCTTTGAACATGTTAATTGTTATATATTGGTCATTTAGAAGATCCTTATCCAAAGTGACTTACAGTTGGTGCAATCAACTAAGGGAGATAAACAACCACATACAATATCACAGTCCTAGTGAGTAGGGGTGTTAACCCCGGTGTCCTGGCTGCAGATCTTAATTTGACCCAGATAGGATTTTTACATACCAAATAACCACATCATATGTTATAGCAATCTGTCAGTCGATGACAGTCTTTGAAATGGCACGCGGCCATTGGTTAATGCATGCAACATCTAAGCAGGGGAACGCGACCAAAATGTATTTTGGGAAAGGCTGGCATTAAAACTCCTCCTTTATCTGTTGTTGGACATCTGTCAGGTTCTCCAGCAACACTGAATCCTTTTTGTTTACTTTGTGTGCATCCAAGAAGCAAACATGAGTAAATAGACATGTATTTTGTTTGACTGTTTTCACTGATGCAGGGTGATTGTTTTGAGTTGACTCACGATTGTTTGTAAATGTATATACGGCTCCCGGAGCACATTTTCCTTTGTTATGTTGGCGGGTAAAGTATCGAGCTGATTACTCTGTTTCCTATCTCTTTTATTTTTGAATTCATTCTGTTAATTAGAAATAATTATTTCTGGTCTGAGTTATGACATGAGTTAGAATAAATGATGTCATGTTGAAACTACCTTGATGAATTCTGATTGTTTGCCATTATTGAATAGCGACTATCTTTATGATTTGATATATGCTTTATGGCATTTTATTTTTTATTGTTTGTCTCAGATTTTCATTCCAGCACACTCTGAATCAATTAAAAGTCAACAACAGTGAGACTAACCAACTCTGTGTCTTTCCTTCTGCCAAACCTTATTAGTTCACCAATTTCTTCTCCTGGCCAAACCAGTCCCCCTGGCCTAACCAGTCACCCGAGTGCCAACACTCATTTTTAAAAACGTTTCTGTAACCGTTGTTGAAGTGTTCTTTTTGTTCTTCAGAACTTTGCACATGACCACTGCCAGTTCTGATGCTTTTGGGCAAGTGACAGATTTGAGCAATTTTAAATATTCCATAGGCCTACTGCAATCTTTTATTCAACACTGAAGTCCTATATTATTTGGAAATGTTACTTTTGAACATGCACATAATGCTTTCTTTGTTGACATGTATATATATAAGTGATTATGTATGGCTGAAATTTGGCCATAGAAACAATTTCCAAAACAATATGTATTTTCAACATCCGGAAAATAATTTTAAACGTCCATAAACAATGTATTTTCGATACCCCAACCTCACACTCTTTGTAATTCATACCTTGGTAAATTACTAGAAAGCATGAAAACAAAAAAAATGAATAGTCACTGACTATAGTCACTGAAGAAAGTTAGGTGAGCTTTGCCGGGAAATGTATGCAGTATCTGTGGCAATGACAATATTGAAAGATTAACCTTGACCTTAAGAAAAATGAAACAGTCAGCTTTAGCAAACTCCAAAATCTTGGCTTCAGAGTAGTCCTCATAGCAGCAAAAGCAGTCAACCTAAATCAAGTGACATGATTCTGTATTTGGTCTACAGTTCATCATAGTGTTTTAAACTATACAACAGCTTCAGACAAAATACATCCAAAATGGAACATTATTTGCAACCTGACGTAGAAACAAACTGCATAGATGAACATATAGATTGGGGGAATCTCTTCACACTCCTTGATTCCCTTTTGAATAGAAGGATGTTTTCTCTTCTCAGAAGAAAAATTGTCCTGCTCCAAAAGAAGCATTCCTCCTTCCTCTTTTCCAGCCTTCCTGACCTTACTAAAATTCAAACCCTGTTTATGTGTTAATTGCTCTACAACAAAGCTTTCTTAGTGTCCAACAGGCTTTCTCTACCCTTAACCTTGTTCTGAACACCTCCAAAACAAGGTCATGTGGTTTGGTATGAAGAATGCCCCTCATCCCATAGGTGTTATTACTACCTCTGAGGGTTAAGAGCTTGAGATAGTCACCTCATACATGTACTTGGGAGTATGGCTAGAGTGTGCTCTGTCCTTCTCTCAGCACATGTCAAAGTTGCAGGCTAAAGTTAAATCTAGACTTGGTTTCCTCTATCGTAATCGTTCCTCTTTCACCCCAGATAACCATCCTACCAATGTAAGATTACGGAGATATACTTTATCGATCGGCAGGTAAGGGTGCTCTAGAGCAGCTAGATGTTCTTTACCATTTGGCCATCAGATTTACCACCAATGCTCCTTAAATGACACATCACTGCACTCTATTCTCTTCTGTAAACTGGTCATCTCTGTATACCTGTCGCAAGACCCACTGGTTGATGCTTATTTATTAATCCCTCTTAGGCCTCACTCCCCCCTATCTGAGATATCTACTGCAGCCCTCATCCTCCACATACAACACCCGTTCTGCCCGTCACATTGTGTTAAAGGTCCCCAAAGCACACACATCCCTGGGTCGCTCCTCTTTTCAGTTTCCTGCAGCTAGTGACTTTAACGAGCTGCAACAAACACTCAAACTGGAAAGTTTTATCGCAATCTCTTCATTCAAAGACTCAATCATGGACACTCTTACTGACAGTTGTGGTTGCTTTGTGTGATGTATTGTTGTCTCCACCTTCTTGCCCTTTGTGCTGTTGTCTGTGCCCAATAATATTTGTACCATGTTTTGTGCTGCTACAATGTTGTGTTGCTACCATGTTGTTATGTTGTGTTGCTACCATGCTGTGTTGTCATGTGTTACTGCCTTGCTATATTATTGTCTTTAGGTCTCTATTTATGTAGTGTTGTGTTGTCTCTCTTGTTGTGATGTGTGTTTTGTCCGATATTTATATTGTCGTTTTTTAAAATTTTTATTCCAGGCCCCTGTCCCCGCACGATGCCTTTTGCCTTTTTGCAGGCCGTCATTGTAAATTAGAATTTGTTCGTAACTGACTTGCCAAGTTAAATAAATACAAATAAATACATTTGTCCCTGCCTGTCAAATATGTTATGCTAAAGTACTGAAATTCCCACAAAAGAATGTTGTTTCATAACGTTCTCTGAACGATTTGAGAACATTCCCAATGTCAAGCCAGTTGCAGAATGTTTCTAGAACATTACAAAAATTGAAATGAAATGTAACCATGTTTAGAACATTTAGGAAACCTTCTGTTAAAGTCATGAAATACCAAGAAAATCATGTTTTTTTGTGCTGAGAATTCTGAGAATGTTCCAAATCCAAGTATCCTGCACCTTTACTAGAAAGTTGTACTCAAACTAACCATAGGACAACCACGCTCTCACCAAACTCTGATAAATATTTGGTTCTCAGAACGTTATGTCCAAGCTTGGTTATCTTCACCTTTTCCATTCAAGCGCGACCTACACTACACACTGATATGAACTGTGGGAAAAATAAAAAATAACAAAGCATTGAATAGAAGCAAGGAAACCCAGGTAGACAGCATTATGTGCCAATTTAATCAATCATTTCTGAGATTTTTATGAGAAAACTGGTTCTCTTCGGAGATTTGTAGATCCCGTTGAAGATGCATGTGTCACGATCGTTGTATGGAATGGACCAAGGTGCAGCGTGGTGTGTGTTAATTTTTCTTTATTTGCAAATGTCGCCAACAAAACAATAATACAACACAAACGAGCGTGAAGCTCCGTAAGGCTATACATGCACAAACGAAGACAACTACCCACAACTACCAAAAGGAAAAAAACGCTGCCTAAGTATGATTCCCAATCAGAGACAACAATAGACAGCTGTCCCTGATTGAGAACCATACCCGGTCAAAACATAGAAACAAACAACATAGAATGCCCACCCCAAATCACACCCTGACCTAACCAAAAAGATAAATAAAACAGCTCTCTAAGGTCAGGGCGTGACAGTACCCCCCCAAAGTTGCGGACTCCCGGCCGCAAACCTGAACCTATAGGGGAGGGACCGGGTGGGCATCTACCCTCGGTGCCGGCTCTGGCTCGGGACCCTCTCTGCAGGCCCCGGACTGGGGACCCCCGCCGCATGCCCCAGACTGGGGACCCTCGTTGCAGGCCCCGGACTAGGGACCCTCATTGCAGGCCCCGGACTGGGGACCGTCGCTGGAGGCTCTGGACTGGCCTGTGGAGCAGGCACAGGATGAACCGGGCTGTGGGGGAGCACTGCAGATCTGGTACTTATCCTTGGCACCACTCTACCAGGCTGAATGCCCACTTTAGCCCGGTACCTCCAGAGCACAGGCACAGGTCGGACCGGGCTGTGAGGGAGCACTGGAGATCTGATGCTTAACACTTGCACCGCTCCTGGTGGCTGAATGTCCACTTTAGCCCGGCACGTGCAGGCTCAAGACGCACTGAACTGTCACAGCGCACCGGAGACACAATGCGCAGAGCCGGCGCAGGATACCCTAGGTCGAAACGGCACACCGGAGACCAAGAGCGCTGAGCTGGCACAATCTGCCCTGGCTGGATGCCCACTCTAGTGTGGCACTTGCGGAGAGCTTGCTCCGAGCGCACCGGGCTGTGCACGCACACTGGAGATACCGTGCGCTTTACTGCATAACACAGTGCCTGACCAGTTCCACACTCCTTGCCGTGAGCACAGGGAGTTAGCTCCGCCAACCTCCCCATGTGCCCCCTCCCAAATTTTGGGGGGAGTGGCTTCTCGGGCTTCCGTCGATGACTTGCCTCCTCATATCGTAGCCGCTCCTGCTTCGCTGCCTTTATCTCCTCCTTTGGACGGCGATATTCTCCAGCCTGCCCCCAGGGTCCGTTACCGTCCAGGATCTCCTCCCATGTCCATGAGTCCCTTTCTCCACGCTGCTTGGTCCTTTGGTGGTGGGTAGTTCTGTCACGATCATCGTATGGAATGGATCAACGTACAGCGTTGTGAGCGTACCTCGTGAGCGTACATCGTGAGCGTAAACAAACAACACAGAATGCCCACCCCAAATCACACCCTGACCTAACCAAATAGAGAAACAAAACGGCTGTCTAAGGTCAGGGCGTGACAGCATGTCAATATGTTGGCAAATATAGCCCCAGGTTACGGAGTTTGCTACCAATGATGACTGTAAACTAAGCCAGGACATAACGTCAATAAAAAATGGCAATGTACTTGAGAGGTATGATTGATAAATTCATTGTAGTGTTGCCTTAGTTACTGCTCATATTTCTATGTTGTAGCTTGGCTGACAAAACTCACATAGTACACAGCAAGAGAGAGCAGTGACACACTGATCTGGACAGGAGTCCGTTGTTAGTGCAGTATTAATGCAGACTTTAGCTTGAGCTTTGATTGGTTCTCTCAACAACAACAAAAAAGTCCTGTGGGCTTGAGACCTCTCGTTGTATGGATTTGAAAATCCAACAGTTGTTTTGGAAGGGTGCCGCGCTCGGGGGCTGTGTGGCTGTCCAGTCCATGTGGGTTTTGAGTGAGAAGACAGAGGAGAAACAGCCTTTCCAGATTCTGATGTCAGGGGAACTTCAAGTTTGTTGTCAGCCAGCCAGACTACCAGTGCCATGCTCTACTTCTCAAATATTCTGATATTTCTACTGGAATGTACATGTGACATTCAAGAGAATGCGACAAATGGATTGAGATTACGATTGAGATAAGGGAGAGCAAGAAAGGCGGTAATGATGGTATCAATGCATTTTAAACTTGTGACATTCGCAACCACCTCTCCTCTCTGACGTTGGATAGTTAGTGTCTTGTGAAGATACTCACATTCCATGGCATTGATTATCAGGTTTATCCGCTTTGTGGGAAGAGGAGGAAGAGGGTCAGAATTCCTGGAACACTGGGGGCAGCACTGGTGTACACTATCCTGCCGTGAAGGGAATGCTAGCCGTGGTAAATGTTGTGGTAGTCTGCGTGGGGGGGGGACATCTTCATCTAACACAGAGATAACAAGACAATGTGAGCGAGACAGATGCAGGTAGAGAGAGAGGGGCAGCTGCAGGATTAATTGCCAATAGTAACTCCCATAAATACCAGTTACCATTACACTTCATTTTTTTGTAGGCCTATTGCAGAAACCTTTGCCTATTATGTGATAACTAGCTGGCCTTTAAAAAAAGGAGGTAGAGGAAGAAGGTTAATGAAAACAACAGGTCAACGTTTATTGTCATGAATTGCCCTGGAAGCAGAATTTAGCGATTTCTGCTTGATGGGCCAGCTGCAAAGTCAAAATTAGCAACAGTATATTGTAAAAATTCATTAAAACAAAAATGTGAGTTTTGGTCTTAATTTAAATTTAGAGTTAGCCATTTGGGTTAGCAGTGTGGTTAAGGTTAGGGTTAAGATTAAGCACTGGGTACACACATCAATTCAATGTACAGTATATTCCACATTGATTCCACAATGTTGATGCAACCAGTGTGTGCTCAGTGAGTAGGATTCTGTTTCAAATCTGATTTTATGACTTTGTGGCTGTGCCAACTTGCGACCACTCTGCAGAGCTGCCTCCAGAACAAGATTCATGACGAAAAACTCTAACCTGCAAACAAGCCGGGGTGAGACAGACGTGCAGAGAATTTCTAAATGACATGATCGGTTTAAGCACATTCAATGTAATGTAATGCAGAAGAGAAGACAGAGGGATCATGTACACTGCAGTGAGTTGTGTGAGATACCACCACCCTGATGTGTTTTTCATTGTGCCTGACGCACGCACACATGTAGAACAGCCCACTGGGCACAAACTGATTCAATCAACATTGTTTCAAAATCATTTCAACGTTTTGTGAAGTGGAGACTACGAATTGGATTTGAAGAGTCACCTCTTCACTGTTGACGTTGAGACTGGTGTTTTGTGTGTACTATTTAATGAAGCTGCCAGTTGAGGACTTGTGAGGCATCTGTTTCTCAAACTAGACACTCTAATGTACTTGTCCTCTAGCTCAGTTGTGCACCGGGGCCTCCCACTTATCTTTATATTCTGGTTAAAGCCAGTTGGCACTGTTCTGTGAAGGGAGTAGTACACAGCGTTGAATGAGATCTTCAGTTTCTTGGCAATTTCTCACATGGAATAGCCTTAATTTCTCAGAACAAGAATAGACTGATGAGTTTCAGAAGATCAAATCAAATCAAATGTATTTACATAGCCCTTCGTACATCAGCTGATATCTCAAAGTGCTGTACAGAAACCCAGCCTAAAACCCCAAACAGCAAGCAATGCAGGTGTAGAAGCACGGTGGCTAGGAAAAACTCCCTAGAAAGGCCAAAACCTAGGAAGAAACCTAGAGAGGAACCAGGCTATGTGGGGTGGCCAGTCCTCTTCTGGCTGTGTCGGGTGGAGATTATAACAGAACATGGCCAAGATGTTCAAATGTTCATAAATGACCAGCATGGTCGAATAATAATAATAAGGCAGAACAGTCGAAACTGGAGCAGCAGCACGGCCAGGTGGACTGGGGACAGCAAGGAGTCATCATGTCAGGTAGTCCTGGGCCATGGTCCTAGGGCTCAGGTCCTCCGAGAGAGAGAAAGAAAGAGAGAAAGAGAGAATTCTTTGAGAGAGAAAGAGAAGAAAGTTATTTGTTTCTGGCCATTTTGAGACTGTAATCGAACCCACAAATGCTGATGCTCCAGATACTCGACTAGTCTAAAAAAGGCCAGTTGTATTGCTTCTTTAATCAGGACAACAGTTTTCAGCTGTGCTAACCAAAGGGTTTTCTAATGATCAATTAGCCTTTTAAAATGATAAACTTGGATTAGCTAACAACGTGCCATTGGAACACAGGAGTGATGGTTGCTGATAATGGGCCTCTGTACGCCTATGTAGATATTCCATAAAGAATCATCAGTTTCCAGCTACAATAGTCATATACAACATTAACAATGTCTACACTGTATTTCAGATCATTTTGAAGTTATTTTAATGGACAAAAAATGTGCTTTCTTTCAAAAATAAGGAAAATTCTAAGTGACCCCAAACTTTTGAATTGTAGTGAATTGTAGCACCAGTACTGAGTCGATGTGTAGAGTACGAGGTAATTGAAGTAGCCGTATACTGTACATATAGTAAGGGTAAAGTTTCTAGGTAACAGGATAGATAAGACGATAGCAACAATGTGTGTGTGACATCAGAATATCACGTATGTGATAGCTACAGTATGTGTATGTGTACAGTGCATTCGGAAAGTATTCAGACCCCTTAACTTTTTCCACATTTTGTTAAGTTCTAGCCTTATTCTAAAATGGATTAAATAGTTTCCCACCCTCATCAATCTACACACAATACCCAATAATGACAAAGCAAAAATGTGTTTTTAGACATTTTTGCAAATGTATAAAAAATAAAAAAATTAAATACCACATTTACATAAGTATTCAGAACCTTTACTAAGTACTTTGTTGAAGCACCTTCGGCAGCGATGCAGTCTCGAGTCTTCTTGGGTAGGTCGTTACAAGCTTGGCACACCGGTATTTGGGGATTTTCTCCCATTCTTCTCTGCAGATCCTCTCAAGCTCTGTCAGGTTGGATGGGGAGCGTCGCTGCACAGCTATTTTCAGGTTTCTCCAGAGATGTTAGATCGGGTCCTGGCTGGGCCACTCAAGGACATTCAGAGACATGTCCCGAAGCCACTTCTGCGTTGTCTTGGCCTTGTGCTTAGGGATGTTGTCCTGTCAGAAGGTGAACCTTCATCTCAGTCTGAGGTCCTGAGGGCTCTGGAGCAGGTTTCCATCAAGGATCTCTCTGTTCTTTGCTCGGTTCATCTATCCTTCCTTCCCTGCCGCTGATAAACATTCCCACAGTGTGATACTGCCACCACCATGCTTCACCGTAGCGATGGTGCTGCTGTAGGTTTCCTCCAGAGGTGACGCTTGGCATTCAGGCCAATGAGTTCAATGAGAATATTGTTTCTCATTGTCTGAGAGGCTTTAGGTGCCTTTTGGCAAACTCCAAGCTGGCTGCTATGTGCCTTTACTGACAAGTGGCAACCTTCTGGCCACTAGCATAAAGCCTGATTGGTGGAGTGCTGCAGAGATAGTTGTCCTTCTGGAAGGTTCTCCCATCTCCACGGAAGAACTCTGGAGTTATCTGTGTCCATCGTGTTCGTCGTCACATCCCTGACCAGGTCCCTTATCCCCCTATTGCTCAGTTTGGCTGGGCGGCCAGCTCTAGGAAGAGTCTTGGTGGTTCTACACTTCTTCAATTTAAGAATGATAGAGGCCACTGTGGTCTTGGGAACCTGCAATGCTACAGACATGTTTTGGTACCCTTCCCCAGATCTGTGCCTCGATACAATCCTGAAACAGGATGCACCTGAGCTCAGTTTTGACTCTCATACCAAAGGGTCTGAATACTTATGTAAATGTGATGTTTCAGTTTTTTTTATAGATTTGCAAACACATTTGCAAACACTTAAAAAATATGTTTTTGCCTGGTCATTATGGGGTATTGTGTGATTGATGATTATTTTGTATTTATTTCATCCTTTTCAGAATAAGGCTGGAACAAAGCAAAATGTGGAAAAAGTCAAGGGTTCTGAATATTTTCAGAATCCACTGTATGTTGGGGTGTCAGTGTAATTATGTGTGAGTGTGTGGTTAGAGTCCAGTGTGTGAGTGCCTAGAGTCAGTGTCAATGGAGGTAGTCTGGGTAGCCATTTCATTAGCTATTTAGCAGTCTTGTTTTGCATTATTACTGTTTGGTGGCAGAAGCTGTTCAGGGTCCTGTTAGTTCCAGACGTAATGCACTGGTACTGGTTGCCTTGTCTTGGGTGGCTTCTTTGAAAAAATGTTGGGCCTTCCTCTGAACGCCTGGTGTAGTGATTATGGATGTCAGGGAGCTCGGCCCCAGTGATGTACGGGGGCAGAGCTAATTGTAACCAAATTTCAACATATTTTATACAAGGTTTGTCTATGTTGAAATTTGTACTTGAATTTGATTTTCAACATTATATCCTCTATTAGAAAACAACAATAGGCTGGGCAGCACTTCCTACTGGAGAATTTATCTATCTCCAGCTAACCTTTGGTCTCTCATCCAAGGTTTTAAACAAGCCCAGCCCTGCTTAACTATGATATTTATGACTGACTATTACCAATATAACATCATGAGAATGATTGCTGAGAGATCACAACTTGAAAAACGAAATAGATTCACTATTACTATCAAAGGGTATATTTAAAAGAGAATACATTCTCAATCATTAATGATGCTATTCAGGCCTATATCACAGTTGCAAAGTCATCGACAGCAATTATTTGAATTCAACCCAGAATTCAACTACAAATAGACAATACAATA
Source organism: Oncorhynchus clarkii lewisi (assembly GCF_045791955.1). Lineage (NCBI taxonomy): Eukaryota > Metazoa > Chordata > Actinopteri > Salmoniformes > Salmonidae > Oncorhynchus > Oncorhynchus clarkii. Next base: position 34,100,263 of record NC_092174.1, read on the forward strand.
AGGTTTGATTACAAATGTTGATTACAAATTACTTTTGCTCTCTTATTGAGTAGGTGAATATTGGTAGTAATCTCCTTGAGCAAGGTCTCAACCAAATATTACCCAATTATCCACATTGAAATGACGTGTTAGCAATGCGAGCAATGAATCTCTCTTGTGCGCGTCTTCCACTGAAGAGTATGCTGGTGGAGTACAGTACACGAGGGAGACTTGTGACCACAAAGCCAGATAACGTGTTTAAGGATCAGATAAAATTCTGTGAAGTAGATAAAGGCAGTACATAGATGGGTTACCTCAGTTGACTACTCATAGCTGATTTGTGTTGAAAAACAAGGTGTATGTACATTGATACTGCACTGTGAATTTTAAAGCACATCTTTTGCCAATTTGCGTTTGGGTTACAGGATCCTAGGCATTTGACGTTAGTTCCTAAAAATATATTTTTTATGACTGAAGTTTCTTCTAGGAAATGTGAACTTTCAGGTGCCTTAATTACAAACTCATATATGAATAAAAATATGAAATGATGAGATTAGTTTAGCCAAGGAGAAAACACTGAGCTACAGTACATAGGGAGAAAGAAAATACAAGATACTTCCAAGCTAGCCATGATTGGCTGAGCTTATGGAGGGGCTGGACATGCCAAGAGATGAGTCCTGCTTGGTCTGTCTGTAACAGAATGCGGCTTCCCTGGTCAGTCAGGTTTGAAATTATTGTCACTCTTGATAATGATAAGATTAAGACTACAAAATAAATAACACAATTACGGAGCTAAATTGTATGCTATTGCTCAGAGATAAGGATTTTTTTTTAACAAGTAATAATTTTTTCTGAGAAAGATAGGAGTCAAATATTGGCACCAGTGTCACGGCCGTTAAAAGAAGAGGACCAAGTGCAGCGTTGTGAGCGTACATTTTCTCTTTCTTTGGAAAATAGATGCCGAACAAAGCAATAAACACTACAAAAACAAACCGTGAAGCTAAAGGCTAAGTGCCCTAAACAAAGTCAATGTCCCACAAAGACAGGTGGAAAAAAGGGCTACCTAAGTATGGTTCTCAATCAGAGACAACGATAGACAGCTGTCCCTGATTGAGAACCATACCAAAACATAGAAATTCAAATAATAGAGTATAGAATACCCACTCCAACTCACACCCTGACAAAAAGTGTCTTCAATACCTCACCTTGTGTGGATAATATGTCACTGAGCCTTTTTCTAAATTGTTTTATGAGATTGGAGAACACATTGGGATCTTAGACCATTCCTCCATACAAACTCTTTCCTGATCCTTGATATCCTTCATCTGTGCTCATGGATTGCCCCCTACAATTCAAACTGCAGGTTATCAATGGGGTTCAAGTCCAGAGATTGAGATTGAGAAAAATGTTTATTTGTATTTAATTAATAATTGTTTTGCAGGTGTGCATGACCAAAAGGATGACCATAGGTGAGATTCCAATCCAAGTGCAAATGAGAGAGAATAAAGTAGACAGCACGGGTCAAAATGTAGATTTATGACCCTATGTCCGGATGACGTGTACATGCCCAAATATGGGCATCCGGCCAAGATATCCTGTTCCTGTTGTCATGTATTAGAGGGTGTGTTATTTTTTTAATCTATATTGCATCTATTCCTTTGAAGTTGTCATGATGATTGATGTGTTTGAACATTTCAAAGAGGGTAACCCCACAACCACCCAATTTTATTGCCCTTAGGGTTGTTGTCTATGAAGTAGGAATGTCCGGGGGGGTTGTATTTGCGGTAGACGCATTATAAATAAAGCCCAGAACAAGACATGCGGCCCCAGAACACTAAACAAGATTTTTAAAATAAATCCCAGAACATTAACCTCTTGGTGTTAGGGGCAGTATTTTCATTTTTGGAAAAAAAACTTTCCCGTTTTAAACGGGATATTTTGTCAGGAAAAAATGCTAGAATATGCATATAATTGACAGCTTTGGATAGAAAACACTCTAATGTTTCCAAAACTGTACAGATATGGTCTGTGAGTATAACAGAACTGCTGTTGCAGGCGAATGCCTAAGAAAAATCCAATCCGGAAGTGCCCCAGGTTTTGAAAGCGCTGCGTTCCAATGACTCCCTATATGGCTGTGAATGTACCATCAACGAGCTTACGCCCCAAGGTGTCTAAAGCATTGTGACGTAGTTTTACGCATTTCTGTTGAAGAATAGCCATATAGGGGCACATTGCGTAAGTGGTCACATGGTGGCTCCGAGAGAGATTCTCGCGTAAAGTGCAGAGGTAGCCATTACTCCAATCGGTCCTAGAGAAAAAGGAATTGTCCCGACGGATATATTATCGAATAGATATTAGAAAAACACCTTGAGGATGGATTCTAAACAACGTTTGCCATGTTTCTGTCAATATTATGGAGCTAATTTGGAGAAAAAAAATCACAAATAATATTTTATATTATTAATTTCAAACAATGGCATTAGCATGAGAAGAACTTACCAGTCCAAAACGATGTCCTCTCTGTTCAAAAAATATTCTCTCTGTCTCACTTTCCCGATCAATTTATTCTAAAATTGTGTATACATCTGTATATCTAGACTTAGATTTAGCTTTCCCTGACTTAGTCGCCATTGATATATAAACAGCTGAAGATGCGCTTTACCAAAACAACGCTGTGCGTAACATGCGTTGCTCCTTTCGGTGTGAAACTTCAATGGCGAATGACCCTCTTTACGCCGGAGTTTACTACATGGGTTGGTCTTCCAACACATAAACATTACATATTGCCGTTTACCTCAGCTCATTGGCTATCTACCCAGCTAGATTTCAAGACGATCAGTGGTCATTGGGTTAAAATACAGTCAATCAACGAAACAGTGGTCATATCATTGGTGCACAGTGATGCCATTACTTGTTTTCTTCAAATCGGTTTCTTTCAGTCAATACGTCCTGCAAAATGACCCATCAAGTTTGGTTGTGTTACAAACAAACCAGTTGATTGCAATGAAAGCAAACATGACTGGAAAAGTCATGTTTAGTGTGTTTACGACACAAGCGGAATTTACGACACAAGCGGTTCACAAAATGTTTCGTGTTAGACGATAAAAATAGATTTTATAAAACAAAAGACCATTCATTGTGTAACAATGAGCATTGGGATTGCAAACAGAGGAAGATCGTCAAAGGTAAACAATTTATTTTATTGCAGTTCGTGATTTCGTTACGCCTGTGCTGGTTGAAATAGTTGTTTTTTATGGTGCTCTATCCTCAGATAATCGCATCGTATTCTTTTGCAGTAAATCCATTTTTAAATCTGACAACGCAGTTGGATTAGCAAGATTCTAGGCTTTCGAAACATGTGACACTTGTATTTTCATGAATGTTTAATATGACTATTTATGTAGCGATCACCGTATGTTGTCAAATTTCATCCCGCTAACGGATTCGGTGCGTAGAGAGGTTAACCTCTTGAAACGAGGGGGCACTATTTTTATTTTTGGAAAAAATAACATTCCCAAAGCAAACGGCCTATTTCTCATGACCAGAAAATAGAATATGCATATAATTGACAGCTTAGGATAGAAAACACTCTAAAGTTTCCAAAACTGTAAAAATATTGTCTGTGAGTATAACAGAACTGATATTGCAGGCGAAAGCCTGAGAAAAATCCAAACAGGAAGTGACTCTTATTTAGAAACCTCTGCATTCCTATGCGTCCCTATTGAGCAGTGAAAGGGATATCAACCGGATTCCTTTTTCTATGGCTTCCCTAATGTGTCTAGTGTCACAAGACATAGTTTAAGGCTTTTATTTTGAAAAATGAGCGTGAACGACAACATTGCGTCAGTGGTCAGATGGTGGCTCTCAGAGTGATTTGTGCGTAATAGACAAAGGCGGCCATTGTTTCTCTCGCTCCTACTAAGAAGCCAACTGTCCCTGTTGATATATTATCAAATAGATATTTGAAAAACACCTTGAGGATTGATTATAAAAAACGTTTGCCATGTTTCTGTCGATATTATGGATCTAATTTGGAATATTTTTCGCCGTTGTCGTGACTGCAATTTCTGGTGATTTCTCAACCAAACGTGAAGAACAAACAGAGGTATTTCGGCTATAAAATAATCTTTATGGAACAAAATGAACATTTGCTGTCTAACTTGGAGTCTCGTGAGTGAAAACATCCGAAGCTCATCAAAGGTAAACGATTTAATTTGATTGCTTTTCTGATTTTCGTGACCAAGTTACCTGTTGCTAGCTGGACATAATGCTATGCTAGGCTATCGATAAACTTACATAAATGCTTGTCTAGCTTTGGCTGTAAAGCATAATTTCAAAATCTGAGATGACAGGGTGATTAACAAAAGGCTAAGCTGTGTTTCACTTGTGATTTCATGAACATGAATATTTTATAGTAAGATTTTTTGTCCGTTGCGTTATGCTAATTAGTGTCAGTTGATGACAATTCTCCAGGATCTCCCGGGAGGGAGAGGTTATTAAACAGAAAATTATGGCCTCCCGGGTGGCGCAGTGGTTAAGGGCGCTGTACTGCAGCGCCAGCTGTGCCATCAGAGTCCCTGGGTTCGCGCCCAGGCTCTGTCGTAACCGGCCTCAACCGGGAGGTCCGTGGGGCGACGCACATTTGGCCTAGCGTCGTCCAGGTTAGGGAGGGATTGGTCGGTAGGGATCTCCTTGTCTCATCGTGCACCAGCGACTCCTGTGGCGGGCCGGGTGCAGTGCGCGCTAGCCAAGGTTAGCCAAGGTTGCACGGTGTAGCCTCCGACACATTGGTGTGGCTGGCTTCCGGGTTGGATGCGCGCTGTTGTGTTAAGAAGCAGTACGGCTGGTTGGGTTGTGCATCAGAGGACGCATGACATTCAGCCTTCGTCTCTCCCGAGCCCGTACGGGAGTTGTAGCAATGAGACAAGATAGTAGCTACTACAACAATTGGATACCACGAAATTGGGGAGAAAAAAGGGGTAAAATTCAAAACAATTCTCGGGGTGCTATACGTCTCGTCACGAATCACAAATAAAAGCATCGAGGAAGTTTTGGGTGAGGCCCCTGAATGTTTTAATGGAGTTTTGGGTACGAGTGAGTATGTCTCACATATTCCAACCTGAGGATTCTACGGTTAAGATATTCACAAACAGCGGCCCCAAACCCCTTTATCATGCAAAACCCGGGAGTTTTTCTCCTGCGCTGCGGATGAGAGAATGTCAAATTGAACAGGCCCTGAGTGGTATAACCCTGCCCAGGATATGCAATGGAAGAACTGGTGTGCGGCCGCAGTGATCTGAAGGCCCTAAGAATCGCTTCAATGGCGTATAGCCCCGACTCCAAAGTGACATTTTTAGCATGTGACCAATTTGATAGTACAAATGCGACGAAGTCTGTCAGTTCATATGTATTTTCCAAAGCCTGCAAGGATGTAAACTTTTTTATGCCAGTGTTTAGCTTTAATTGATTGATTATCCCATATTCATAAACTTGATGAATAAGCTGGACAGTCTTTTACAAAATCATGAATAATTACGGCGCTGGCCGCGTCTATCCTTAAGACATACCCAGGATCTACATGCCAGACGTTTGATCTATCCATGGAGTGAAAACTTACGGAGTCTTGACGGGGCGTGTGTGGGATATCCTGCGAGCAAGAGAGCCTGTCTTGACGCGGGTGAATTGGAGACGGATGCCGGTCAGGGCTAACCAGGCCCTTTATCTGTAATAAATGAGTAGTAAAAATGTTTAATTAATTCTAACATGTTTTAAACTGTATGTTCTAAAGATTTAGAATGAATGGGGATTAATGCTATATCTCAACCCTAAATTAACGAACAGGAAGCTGTCTTTTCTCATTAAAGGTTAAAGATTAAAGGTTAAAGATTTAAGGTTATTAAAAGTTTAGTACTGTCTGGTAATGATGTATAACTGTTGTACAACCACTGTTTATAAATAAAACATCCGTGCATGTTTCAATGTTGTTTTGGATTAATTATAAGATATTTTAAAATGGTCTGTACTAAATATTATGTATTAAATACATGGTTTTAAAGGAGGTATCTCACCGTTTAACTTCTTGATGCACCCATCCCGTTAGCGGGATCATTTTCGTCAACATCCGCTGAATTGCAAAGCGCTAAATTAAAATTCAATTACTAAAAATATTACATTTTCATGAAATCACAAGTGCAATATTGCAAAACACAGCTTAGCTTGTTGTTAATCCACCTGGCGAGTCAGATTTCAAAAAAGCTTTTTGGAGAAAGCATACCAAGCGTTTATGTTAGGACATCTCTCAGTAGACAAAACATTACAAACAGCTAGCAGCCAAGTAGATTGGTCACGAAAGTCAGAAAAGCAATAAAATGAATTGCTTACCTTTGATGAACTTCGGACGTTTGCACTCACGAGACTCCCAGTTAAACAATAAATGTTCCTTTTGTTCCATAAAGATTATTTTATATCCAAAATACCTCCATTTGGTTGGCGTGTTATGTTCAGTAATCCACAGGCTCGAGCGGTCACGACCGGGCAGACGAAAATTCCAAATAGTATCCGTAAAGTTCGTAGAAACATGTCAAACGTTTTTTATAATCAATCCTCAGGTTGTTTTTACAATATATAATCAATAATATTTCAACCGGGACTGTAGCTTCTTCAATAGGATAGAGAGAAAATGTCTGCTCCAAGCTGTTGCGCATGCAAAACGCTGCTGTCACCCAGCCATAAAATGACATGATGTGATCTTTCTCACTCATTTTTCAAAATAAAAGCCTGAAACTATGTCTAAAGACTGTTCACACCATGGCGAAGCCATAGGAAAATGAATCTGGTTGATATCCGTTTAAATGGCACGTCCGGGTTGGATTTTCCTCAGCTTTTCGCCTGCATTATCAGTTCTGTTATACTCACATACACTATTTTAACAGTTCTGGAAACTTTAGAGTGTTTTCTATCCATATCTACCAGTTATATGCATATCATATCTTCTGGGCCCGAGTAGCAGGCCGTTAAATTTGGGCATGATTTTCATCCAAAATTCTGAATGCTGCCCCCTACCCTAGATAGGTTAATCGCAGGCCCATCCAATAGTGGTAAAACTTGTTTTGTAAAAAGTATTTTAGAGAATTCTGAACATGTGTTATCTCAAAAGCCTAATAATATTGTGCGGTGTTATTCCTGTTATCAAACTTTGTATGATGAATTGTTGAAGAAAATAAAAATACAGTTTGTTGAAGGAATACTTGAATCCCTGTCTGATGATGAACTTCTCCCTCCTCATAAAAACAATCTGCTGGATTTGGACAATATGCTATTTGCAGGTAGCGAACATCCCGAAATTACACAAGCTTTTACCCAATATACTCATCATAGAAACCTGCCCGTGCTTTACTTGTTGCAGAATGTGTTTCACCAAGGTAAAAATAGTCCATTAGTTTGAACGCCAATTACATGGTTTTGTTCAAAAACCCTAGAGACAAACTACAAATTAACACTCTAGCTCAGCAGATGTACCCAGGAAGGAAATCCTACTTCATGGAGAGCTATGAGGATGCTACCAAAGCACCATTTTCATATTTAATCGTGGATTTAAAAGCAAATACTCCAGAACACCTGAGGCTACGAACCGGTCTGTTCCCATGGGAGTGGCCGGATGCGTACATTCCTAAATATCTCTACGTTTAAAAAGAAACCTGCCCCTCTTGAGAAGCCTAGTTGGGGCTACAGCTAAAGAACGGAAGGCCATCTTGGGTCACTGTTCTTCAGATCTCATATTATCCCTATATGAGATTGCTTTGAATCTTCTCAAAGGATGCATTCCACTCACCCTGACGCAATTTAAAAAATTAAAGAGACAAAAGACAGTGATAAAACTCCTTGCCAATAAAAGGGCCAGTCTTCAAAAGAAAAGACATAGCATACAACAGTCTGGGGGTTCTTCTAAACTTCTTCTTATTTTTCTTCTACCTTTACTAAGTATAGCCATGCCCTTCATCACCAGCCTTATTGCTGCCAGACTTGGGGGTTGAACACAGAGTGTGATGGCCAATAAAATGTATTTGGTGCCTCAACAAGAGTTGGATAGACTTAAAAAAATAAATGCAGGGTCCTGAAAATATCCGACAAACAGCGGAAAATGATTTGGATACGGCCATGAAGGATATTTTGAACCGAAAAGGATTGAACCCCTATGATAAGGTCCAAAAATACACAAACTTATTGCAAAGGTATTTGGCCTTGGTAAAGCAAGGTGAGAGAGAGAGACCAACCATTTAACGCTTTCCCTACCGGACCCTTTAAAAGATGACGAGCCTAGCGAGAGCCAAGCCCCTGTAATGCCTGTACCTGCGATCTTACTGGCTGAAGATCAAATGCCTGTTGAAGATAAAGTTATGCATGACATTTTGACACATGTTCAGGCACGTAACAGGAACATTTATAAATACATTATGAACAAGATAAAAGACTTAAAGGGGACCGCTACTTGGAATGACAAAGGAGAGTTTATCCTTCAGGGCTCTGTTGTCAGGGGTTCACATATGCTTGACTTGCTTAAAAGTACCACGGCTGCCCACAAGGTTGCTGATGACAGAAGACCTCCCGGGTGGCGTCAGTTTCCTAAGGCCCTGGCAATCCTCAACATTTCCCTCTCGGGGGTACCCAACTATAAGCTCGTCAACAGATTCAAGCTTTAAAACAAAAACCTTCAAAGAGCTACAGCACCCCTAAAGATGCCACAACAACCCCTCCCCCTATGATAGGGATGATGATAACTCATTTACCCCCCTGAACGTCTCCGAACCTTTTCCTAATCCCGATCTCTCAGGGTGGTTAGACTTTTGAATGACTTTTGATTAAATTCAATACATTTTATTTGAAAAATTAAGCAATTTAACATTTGTGGCATTCTTGAAACATTTGACGTGAGCATACGCCTTGATTACATGGTCTTAAAGCACACATATTTGAACACTTTTGATATTGTCTAACAAAACAAGCTACAACGTTATCATTACTTCTTAAATCATCATTATAAAGAGACATAACATCTTCAAAAGAAACTCCCCGGGTTCTTTGGCATAGGTAGAATACACAGAGGTGACCGCATGTAGTGGAAAGGTTACTTGTTTGATGCTGTAGTATATCTTTGATCCATTTTCTTTAATAGATTTGGGGAAATGGGAAAAACCGGGGGGAAAGCCATAGGAATCCAAAAATATTAGATTTTTCTTCCTCCTTCGTCTTCTAATGTCACAGCTAGCCAATGTTCATCCGGCATGTGTTTACGATGTGTATTGACAATAAACATGGCTCATGAGCCCTTCCAACTCTTGGGTATTCATGTCTTTGCTCAACGATCCTTAATAATAATCCAATAAGACCTGTCTTCAGGTATTCACTTCCAAGATTGAATCAGAGCATGCATAAACAATCATGCTAACGGTACAGGCGGTACAGGCTATTCTCGCACCAATATGTTATTAAATTGCGGTTGGAAAGCCTTAGCAGGGACCTGACGTCCATCCTGACAGAGAGCTACATACTCTGCATTGAAGTGTTGAAAATTAAATGGGTTTTTATGTAAGCTGCCCGTATTAGAGGCGTGATCAACCAAACCTATAACAATATATCGGGGTAAAGGGCCTAGAAAAATGTTTTCTTGACTGCAGATTCTACTGCCCACAGGTATGCTAAAGGTTTTCATGGTCATTCTTTGGAGAGGGTAAAGGGCATTTCCTTTCATCAAAGCCTGTGAGTGACCCAGACGAACTGCCGAAGAGAGACACTTTTTTAATAAAAAGCGTAGAGGTTTATGTAGAGTATGATTCTCCTGCTCAGCTAACCACTCATTCACTTTAGCAGCGCTTAACCAGCTACCTGTTTCTTCGGCTATAGCTCTCTGTAAAGCTCCTTACCCCCATAAGACCCAGGGTTAGAGGGGTTATAATAAATGTTTTTCAACATCTGCTCCGCCATCCTTCTTGCCTCTCTGAGGTACAATAACATTAATGAGCCGCTTTCAAATAACGACAACATTTAATTTTCCTCGTTTTCTCAACGATCCCAGCATGCAACACCCTGTATATTTGGTTTAGATTTACAGGCTTGTGTCGCTGAATTTTTAAAACACACACATCCTCTATATACAGTGGGGAGAACAAGTATTTGATACACTGCCGATTTTGCAGGTTTTCCTACTTACAAAGCATGTAGAGGTCTGTAATTTTTTATCATAGGTACACTTCAACTGTGAGAGATGGAATCTAAAACAAAATGACAGAAAATCACATTGTATGATTTTTAGGAAATTAATTAGCATTTTATTGCATGACATAAGTATTTGATCACCTACCAACCAGTAAGAATTCCGTCTCTCACTGACCTGTTAGTTATTGTTTAAGAAGCCCTCCTGTTCTCCACTCATTACCTGTATTAACTGCACCTGTTTGAACTCGTTACCAGCTTGGTGAGAAGGCAACAACTGTTGGCGCAATTATTAGAAAATGGAAGAAGTTTAAAATGACGGTCAATCACCCTCAGTCTGGGGCTCCATGCAAGATCTCACCTCGTGGGGCATCAATGATCATGAGGAAGGTGAGGTATCAGCCCAGAACTACACGGCAGGACCTGGTCAATGATCTGAAGAGAGCTGGGACCACAGTCTCAAAGAAAACCATTAGTAACACACTACGGCGTCATGGATTAAAATCCTGCAGTGCACGCAAGGTCCCCCTGCTCAAGCCAGCGCATGTCCAGGCCCTGCTGAAGTTTGCCAATGACCATCTGGATGATCCAGAGGAGGAATTGGAGAAGGTCGTGTGGTCTGATAAGACAAAAATAGAGCTTTTTGGTCTGAACTCCACTCACCGTGTTTGGAGGAAGAAGAATAACAAGAACACCATCCCAACCGTGAAGCATGGAGGTGGAAACATCATTCTTTGGGGATGCTTTTCTGCAAAGGGGACAGGACGACTGCACCGTTTTGAGGGGAGGATAGATGGGGCCATGTATTTTTGAAATGTTATTTTACCTTTATTTTACTAGGCAAGTCAGTTAAGAACAAATTCTTATTTTATCGCGAGATCTTGTCCAACAACCTCCTTCCCTCAGTAAGAGCATTGAAGATGGGTTGGGTTGGGTGGGGCTGGGTCTTCCAGCATGACAACGACCCGAAACACACAGCCAGGGCAACTAAGGAGTGGCTCCGTAAGAAGCATCTTAAGGTCCTGGAGTGGCCTAGCCAGTCTCCAGACCTGAACCCAATATAAAATCTTTGGAAGGAGCTGAAAGTCCATATTGCCCAACGACAGCCACAAAACCTGAAGGATCTGGAGAAGGTATGGAGGAGTGGGCCAAAATCCCTGCTGCAGTGTGTGCAAACCTGGTCAAGCACTACAGGAAACGTATGATCTCTGTAATTGCAAACATAGGTTTCTGTACCAAATATTAAGTATGGTGGTTAGAGTGTTGGGCCAGTAACCAGCAGGGAGCCTTGTGGTTAGAGTGTTGGGCCAGTAACCAGTAGGTAGCCTAGTGGTTAGAGTGTTGGGCCAGTAACCAGCAGGTAGCCTAGTTGTTAGAGTGTTCGGCCAGTAACCAGCAAGTATCCTAATGGTTAGAGTGTTGGGGCCGTAACTGAAAGGTTGCTAGATCAAATCCCCGAGCTGACGAGGTAAAAAAACTGTTGTTCTGACCCTGAACACGGCAGTTAACTCACTGTCATTGTAAATAAGAATTTGTTCTAAAAAAATCCGCCAGAGATTGCTACCCCTCTTTCCCCACAAAAAGTTATACGTTCATTCCACGTGGACCTATTGACCCAGCTGTGGTTACGTAGTACAAATCAAATTGTATTGGTCACATACAATTGTTTTTGTAGATGTTATTGCAGATGTAGCCAGCGTGGTAGGTGTACATTTTCTTTAATTTTAAATGTTCCACCAAAACAATAAACAACGACCATAAAGCTAGGTGTGCAACACATGCAACACAAAAAGACAAGATCCCACAAGGTCGGAAGGTCGGAAAAAGGGCTGCCTAAGTATGATCCCCAATCAGAGACAACTATAGACAGCTGCCTCTGATTGGGAACCATACTTGGCCATCAAAGAAATATAAACATAGATTTCCCACTCTAGTTACACCCTGACCTACCAAATAGAGAATTTAAAGGATCCGTAAGGTCAGGGCGTGACAGTTTGTCCGGTTAAGGTAATTTTTGTAAATACATTCAAAATGCAGAACAAAAATGATTTCAGTCTTTTACTGTTCTCATTGTCGAATTGGACACATTGTTCACGGACCGCGCAACCTAGGCTATGCTTGTGAGGAACGAGTTTTGGTTCATTTTAATCCATTTACAAGTTGTCAATTTATGCTCCTGTCAATGTTGATTAAGAACGCGCACCTGGTTATGAATAGAGGTCAAAGGGTCTGAATACTTTCCGAATGCATTGTAGGGTGATTTATGCTGCGAACCACATGCTTTTATTAGCCTACCAGATGCTTTTATTAGCCTACCAGAATCGCCAGGGGACTGTGGTGATGCCTCTTGCACTGAGATGCAGTGCATTAGACCACTGTGCCACTCGGAAGCCCAATTAAAAAGTGTAACTTGTTTTAGCCTACAGTTCACAATAACAGGAAAAAATACATGTAATTACCTAAATAAAACGAAGAGATGGTAAACTATTGACACTTCATTTAATATTCGTAGTTTTGGCTGTTTGCTAAAACATAGGGAAGCTATCCAATTTTTTATAGCACCGATGACAACAACCTTTTAATTTGATGATAAGGCAAAGAATAAATGTTTTATTTGAATGCATTTTCATGAACTTCTTATGGGGATGCTTGCGTCCCACTCTGCCAAAAGCCAGGGAAAATGCAGCGCGGCAAATTCAAATAAATGATATTAAAATCAAACTTTCATTAAATCACACATGTAAGATACTAAATTAAAGCTACACTCGTTGTGAATCCAGCCAACATGTCAGATTTTAAAAAGGCTTTTCGGCGAAAGCATAAGAAGCTATTATCTGATGATAGCACAACAGTAAACAAAGAGGGTAGCATATTTCAATCCTGCAGGCGCTACACAAAACGCAGAAATAAAATATAAAACATGCCTTACCTTTGACTAGCTTCTTTTGTTGGCACTCCAATATGTCCCATAAACATCACAATTGGTCCTTTTGTTCGATTAATTGCGTCCATATATATCCAAAATTTCAATTTATTTGGCGCGTTTGATCCAGAAAAAAACAGCTTCCAAAATGCGCAACGTCACCACAAAATATTTCAAAAGTTGCCTGTAAACTTTGCCAAAACATTTCAAACTACTTTTGTAATACAACTTTAAGTATTTTAAAATCTTAATAATCGATCAAATTGAAGACGGGTCTATCTGTGTTCAATACAGGAAGACAACAAACCAAGCTACTTTTCAAGTCTTGCGCAACTCTCAACAGTGTTACGCAGTTCCTAGATGGCCGTACTCCTTCATTGCACAAATGAATAACCTCAACCAAGTTCCAAAGACTGGTGACATCCAGTGGAAGCGGTAGGAACAGAGACAGAGACCTAAAAAAAAATAATTCTGAACGGTTAGTCCTCAGGGTTTTGCCTGCTACATAAGTTCTGTTATACTCACAGACATGATTCAAACAGTTTTAGAAACTTCAGAGTGTTTGCTATCCAAATCTACTAATACTATGCATATCTTATATTCTTGGCATGAGTAGCAGGAAGTTGAAATTGGGCACGCTATTTATCCAAAAGTGAAAATGCTGCCCCCTATACCTTAAGAAGTTAAGGAGCTCAAATCAAATCAAATCAAATAAAATTTTATTTGTCACATACACATGGTTAGCAGATGTTAATGCGAGTGTAGCGAAATGCTTGTGCTTCTAGTTCCGACAGTGCAGTAATAACAAGTAATCTAACTAACAATTCCAAAACTACTGTCTTGTACACAGTGTAAGGGGATAAAGAATATGTACATAAGGATATATGAATGAGTGATGGTACAGAGCAGCATAGGCAAGATACAGTAGATGGTATCGAGTACAGTATGTACAAATGAGATGAATATGTAAACAAAGTGGCATAGTTTAAAGTGGCTAGTGATACATGTATTACATAAGGATACAGTCGATGATATAGAGTTCAGTATATACGTATGCATATGAGATGAATAATGTAGGGTAAGTAACATTATATAAGGTAGCATTGTTTAAAGTGGCTAGTGATATATTTACATCATTTCCCATCAATTCCCATTATTAAAGTGGCTGGAGTTGAGTCAGTGTCAGTGTCTTGGCAGCAGCCACTCAGTGTTAGTGGTGGCTGTTTAACAGTCTGATGGCCTTGAGATAGAAGCTGTTTTTCAGTCTCTCGGTCCCAGCTTTGATGCACCTGTACTGACCTCGCCTTCTGGATGATAGCGGGGTGAACAGGCAGTGGCTCGGGTGGTTGATGTCCTTGATGATCTTTATGGCCTTCCTGTGACATCGGGTGGTGTAGGTGTCCTGGAGGGCAGGTAGTTTGCCCCCGGTGATGCGTTGTGCAGACCTCACTACCCTCTGGAGAGCCTTACGGTTGAGGGCGGTGCAGTTGCCATACCAGGCGGTGATACAGCCCGCCAGGATGCTCTCGATTGTGCATCTGTAGAAGTTAGTGAGTGCTTTTGGTGACAAGCCAAATTTCTTCAGCCTCCTGAGGTTGAAGAGGCGCTGCTGCGCCTTCTTCACGATGCTGTCTGTGTGAGTGGACCAATTCAGTTTGTCTGTGATGTGTATGCCGAGGAACTTAAAACTTGCTACCCTCTCCACTACTGTTCCATCGATGTGGATAGGGGGGTGTTCCCTCTGCTGTTTCCTGAAGTCCACAATCATCTCCTTAGTTTTGTTGACGTTGAGTGTGAGGTTATTTTCCTGACACCACACTCTGAGGGCCCTCACCTCCTCCCTGTAGGCCGTCTCGTCGTTGTTGGTAATCAAGCCTACCACTGTTGTGTCGTCCGCAAACTTGATGATTGAGTTGGAGGCGTGCGTGGCCACGCAGTCGTGGGTGAACAGGGAGTACAGGAGAGGGCTCAGAACGCACCCTTGTGGGGCCCCAGTGTTGAGGATCAGCGGGGAGGAGATGTTGTTGCCTACCCTCACCACCTGGGGGCGGCCCGTCAGGAAGTCCAGTACCCAGTTGCACAGGGCGGGGTCGAGACCCAGGGTCTCGAGCTTGATGACGAGCTTGGAGGGTACTATGGTGTTGAATGCGGAGCTGTAGTCGATGAACAGCATTCTCACATAGGTATTCCTCTTGTCCAGATGGGTTAGGGCAGTGTGCAGTGTGGTTGAGATTGCATCGTCTGTGGACCTATTTGGGCGGTAAGCAAATTGGAGTGGGTCTAGGGTGTCAGGTAGGGTGGAGGTGATATGGTCCTTGACTAGTCTCTCAAAGCACTTCATGATGACGGATGTGAGTGCTACGGGGCGGTAGTCGTTTAGCTCAGTTACCTTAGCTTTCTTGGGAACAGGAACAATGGTGGCCCTCTTGAAGCATGTGGGAACAGCAGACTGGTATAGGGATTGATTGAATATGTCCGTAAACACACCGGCCAGCTGGTCTGCGCATGCTCTGAGGGCGCGGCTGGGGATGCCGTCTGGGCCTGCAGCCTTGCGAGGGTTAACACGTTTAAATGTCTTACTCATCTCGGCTGCAGTGAAGGAGAGACCGCATGTTTTCGTTGCAGGCCGTGTCAGTGGCACTGTATTGTCCTCAAAGCGGGCAAAAAAGTTATTTAGTCTGCCTGGGAGCAAGACATCCTGGTCCGTGACTGGGCTGGATTTCTTCCTGTAGTCCGTGATTGACTGTAGACCCTGCCACATGCCTCTTGTGTCTGAGCCGTTGAATTGAGATTCTACTTTGTCTCTGTACTGGCGCTTAGCTTGTTTGATAGCCTTGCGGAGGGAATAGCTGCACTGTTTGTATTCGGTCATGTTACCAGACACCTTGCCCTGATTAAAAGCAGTGGTTCGCGCTTTCAGTTTCACACGAATGCTGCCATCAATCCACGGTTTCTGGTTAGCGAATGTTTTAATCGTTGCTATGGGAACGACATCTTCAACACACGTTCTAATGAACTCGCACACCGAATCAGCGTATTCGTCAATGTTGTTATCTGACGCAATACGAAACATCTCCCAGTCCACGTGATGGAAGCAGTCTTGGAGTGTGGAGTCAGCTTGGTCGGAACAGCGTTGGACAGACCTCAGCATGGGAGCCTCTTGTTTTAGTTTCTGTCTGTAGGCAGGGATCAACAAAATGGAGTCGTGGTCAGCTTTTCCGAAAGGGGGGCGGGGCAGGACCTTATATGCGTCGCGGAAGTTAGAGTAACAATGATCCAAGGTCTTTCCACCCCTGGTTGCGCAATCGATATGCTGATAAAATTTAGGGAGTCTTGTTTTCAGATTAGCCTTGATAAAATCCCCAGCTACAATGAATGCAGCCTCCGGATAAATCGTTTCCAGTTTGCAGAGAGTTAAATAAAGTTCGTTCAGAGCCATCGATGTGTCTGCTTGGGGGGGGGATATATACTGCTGTGATTATAATCGAAGAGAATTCTCTTGGTTCTTGGTAGATAATGCGGTCTACATTTGATTGTGAGGAATTCTAAATCAGGTGAACAGAAGGATTTGAGTTCCTGTATGTTTCTTTCATCACACCATGTCACGTTGGCCATGAGGCATACGCCCCCGCCCCTCTTCTTACCAGAAAGATGTTTGTTTCTGTCAGCGCGATGTGTGGAGAAACCCGTTGGCTGCACCGCTTCGGATAGAGTCTCTCCAGTGAGCCATGTTTCAGTGAAGCAAAGGCCGTTACAGTCTCTGATGTCCCTCTGGAATGCTACCCTTGCTCGGATTTCATCAACCTTGTTGTCAAGAGACTGGACATTGGCAAGAAGAATGCTAGGGAGTGGTGCAGGGTGTGCCCGTCTCCGGAGTCTGACCAGAAGACCGCCTCGTTTCCCTCTCTTTCGGAGTCGTTTTTTTGGGTCGCTGCATAGGATCCACTCCGTTGTCCTGTTTGTAAGGCAGAACACAGGATCCGCTTCGCGAAAAACATATTCTTGGTCGTACTGATGGTGAGTTGACGCTGATCTTATATTCAGTAGTTCTTCTCGACTGTATGTAATGAAACCTAAGATGACCTGGGGTACTAATGTAAGAAATAACACGTAAAAAAAACAAAAAACTGCATAGTTTCCTAGGAACGCGAAGCGAGGCGGCCATCTCTGTCGGCGCCGGAAGTCAATGAGGGAGAACCGTGCATAATAGATGGTTTTGGTGAACTGTCTGCTAAATATATCCTGTCTTGTCAGGGACCACCTTGCTGTGGCACTTTTATAGCCTCATGCAGTAGTAGCAATAATAATAATAAATTACTACCTTACTATTATGTGTAGGCTGACACAGACCGATTAGGCTATTTCAAACACTTCAAGCTACCAGGACTCAAAAACCACATTCTGGGTTGATGCGCACAAATCATTTGGACAATAATGTTGTGTGAATGTGCACAAATCATTTGGACAATAATGTTGTGTGGAGTCATTTTCATTAGCGGGAAGAAGTTTAACTAATGTCTAATTGTGGGGTATTTGGTAAACAAAACTGTCACAACACATAGGGGTATATTTATCAATCAGGGCAATTGAAGCCAAGCAAAGATCTTCATTCCTTCTGCCAAACCTGGTCTGATATCGCAAAGATTTGTCCTGTCCCTTTGGGGATTTCAACTTTATTTTAGAGACTGCAGGTTTCCGGTATGGAGCTGTTTTTAAGCACCGATAGTCTGTTCATTACAGCCTAATGCTGTTTTGTGGGGTTTGTACTGAGTCTCTTAAAGAACTTCTGATCATTAAGTTGCCTGAGTACTTCAGTCTTACAGACAGTGTAGTCTTGTACAGTAAGAGCGCCTCTCTTGTCCACTTCGTGGATGACTATAGAGGTGGCATTCTGGAGAATTAAGGGCTTGTTTCTCAGAGCAGGTAAGGTTATTCCTTACATAGGGGATAGAGGCATCTAGCTTTTTACAGACGCACAATTGAGAGCATCCTGTCTGGCTGTATCACCGCCTGGTACAGCAACTGCACCGCCCGCAATCCCAGGGCTCTCAGAGGGTGGTACGGTCTCCAATACATCACCGGGTGCACACTGCCTGCCCTCCAGGACACCTAACCCAGACAGGATGACCACATCAGTGACTCAACCCACTCAGGTGACGCACCCCCTCCAGGGACGGCATGAGAGAGCCCCAGTAAGCCAGTGACTCAGCCACTGTAATAGGGTTAGAGGCAGAGAATCCCAGTGGAAAGAGGGGAACCGGCCAGGCAGAGACAGCAAGGGTGGTTCGTTGCTCCAGAGCCTTTCCGTTCACCCTCCCACTCCTGGGCCAGACTACACTCAATCATATGACCCACTGAAGAGATGAGTCTTCAGTAGAGACTTAAAGGTTGAGACCGAGTTTGCGTCTCTGACATGGGTAGGCAGACCGTTCCATAAAAATGGAGCTCTATAGAAATTCTAGGGACAATTAGGAGGCCTGCGTCTTGTGACCGTAGCGTACGTGTAGGTATGTACGGCAGGACCAAATCAGAGAGATAGGTAGGAGCAAGCCCATGTAATGCTTTGTAGGTTAGCAGTAAAACCTTGAAATCAGCCCTTGCTTTGACAGGAAGCCAGTGTAGAGAGGCTAGCACTGGAGTAATATGATCAAATTTTTTGGTTCTAGTCAGGATTCTAGCAGCCGTATTTAGCACTAACTGAAGTTTATTTAGTGCTTTATCCGGGTAGTCGGAAAGTAGAGCATTGCAGTAGTCTAACCTAGAAGTGACAAAAGCATGGATTAATTTTTCTGCATCATTTCACAGTTTTATTTGAGACGACTGTACAACCATTAAGATTAATTGTCAGATTCAACAGAAGATCTCTTTCTTTCTTGGGACCTAGAACAAGCATCTCTGTTTTGTCCGAGTTTAAAAGTAGAAAGTTTGCAGCCATCCACTTCCTTATGTCTGAAACACATTCTTCTAGCAAGGGCAATTTTGGGGCTTCACCATGTTTCATTGAAATGTACAGCTGTGTGTCATCCGCATAGCAGTGAAAGTTAACATTATGTTTTCGAATAACATCCCCAAGAGGTAAAATATATAGTGAAAACAATAGTGGTCCTAAAACGGAACCTTGAGGAACACCGAAATTTACAGTTGATTTGTCAGAGGATAAACCATTCACAGAGATAAACTGATATCTTTCCGACAGATAAGATCTAAACCAGCCCAGAACTTGTCCATGTAGACCAATTTGGGTTTCCAATCTCTCCAAAAGAATGTGGTGATCGATGGTATCAAAAGCAGCACTAAGGTCAAGGAGCACAAGGACAGATGCAGAGCCTCGGTCCGATGCCATTAAAATGTCATTTACCACCTTCACAAGTGCCGTCTCAGTGCTATGATGGGGTCTAAAACCAGACTGAAGCATTTCGTATACATTGTTTGTCTTCAGGAAGGCAGTGAGTTGTTGCGCAACAGCCTTTTCTAAATTTTTTGAGAGGAATGGAAGATTTGATATAGGCCGATAGTTTTATATATTTTCTGGGTCAAGGTTTGGCTTTTTCAAGAGAGGCTTTATTACTGCCACTTTTAGTGAGTTTGGTACACATCCGGTGGATAGAGAGCCGTTTATTATGTTCAACATAGGAGGGCCAAGCACAGGAAGCAGCTCTTTCAGTAGTTTAGTTGGAATAGGGTCCAGTATGCAGCTTGAAGGTTTAGAGGCCATGATTATTTTCATCATTGTGTCAAGAGATATAGTACTAAAACACTTGAGCGTCTCTCTTGATCCTAGGTCCTGGCAGAGTTGTGCAGACTCAGGACAACTGAGCTTTGAAGGAATACGCAGATTTAAGGAGGAGTCCGAAATTTGCTTTCTAATAATCATAATCTTTTCCTCAAAGAAGTTCATGAATTTATCACTGCTAAAGTGAAAGTCATCCTCTCTTGGGGAATGCTGCTTTTTAGTTAGCTTTGCGACAGTATCAAAAAGGAATTTCGGATTGTTCTTATTTTCCTCAATTAAGTTAGAAAAATAGGATGATCGAGCAGCAGTAAGGACTCTTCGGTACTGCACGGTACTGTCTTTCCAAGCTAGTCGGAAGACTTCCAGTTTGGTGTGGCGCCATTTCCGTTAGAATTTTCTGGAAGCTTGCTTCAGAGCTCGGGTATTTTCTGTGTACCAGGGAGCTAGTTTCTTATGAGAAATGTTTTTAGTTTTTAGGGGTGCAACTGCATCTAGGGTATTCCGCAAGGTTAAATTGAGTTCCTCAGTTAGGTGGTTAACTGATTTTTGTCCTCTGGCGTCCTTGGGTAGACAGAGGGAATCTGGAAGGACATCAAGGAATCTTTGTGTTGTCTGTGAATTTATAGCACGACTTTTGATGATCCTTGGTTGGGGTCTGATCAGATTATTTGTTGCAATTGCAAACGTAATAAAATGGTGGTCCGATAGTCCAGGATTATGAGGAAAAACATTAAGATCCACAACATTTATTCCATGGGACAAAACTAGGTCCAGCGTATGACTGTGACAGTGAGTGGGTCCAGAGACATGTTGGACAAAACCCACTGAGTTGATGATGGCTCCGAAAGCCTTTTGGAGTGGGTCTGTGGACTTTTCCATGTGAATATTAAAGTCACCAAAGATTAGAATATTATCCGCTATGACTACAAGGTCCGATAGGAATTCAGGGAACTCAGTGAGGAACGCTGTATATGGCCCAGGAGGCCTGTAAACAGTAGCTATAAAAAGTGATTGAGTAGGCTGCATAGATTTCATGACTAGAAGCTCAAAAGACGAAAACGTCATTTTTTTTTTTGTAAATTGAAATTTGCTATCGTAAATGTTAGCAACACCTCCGCCTTTGCGGGATGCACGGGGGATATGGTCACTAGTGTAGCCAGGAGGTGAGGCCTCATTTAACACAGTAAATTCATCAGGCTTAAGCCATGTTTCAGTCAGGCCAATCACATCAAGATTATGATCAGTGATTAGTTCATTGACTATAATTGCCTTTGAAGTAAGGGATCTAACATTAAGTAGCCCTATGTGTTCTCCAATCTCATGAAACAATATAGAAAAAGGCTCAGAGACATTATTATCCTCGTAGGGTGAGGTATTGAACACACTGGTGCCAATATTTGACTCCTGTCTTTCTGAGAGAAAAAAATGACTTGTTAAACAAAATCCTTATCTCTGAGCAATAGCATACACTTTAGCTCAGTAATTGTGTTATTTATTTCGTACAGTCTTTTTTTCTTATCATTATCAAGAGTGACAATAATTTCAGACCTGAAGCCGCATTCTGTTACAGACCTGTTACAGAAGCCTGTGACATGACAGACCAATCCGGACTCATCTCTCGGCATGTCCAGCCCCTCCTAAAGCTCAGCCAATCATGGCTAGCCTGGAATGATCCCATCTTTCTCCCTATATAGCTCAGTGCCTTGGCTAACATTTTTCACATTTTTATTCATATTTAAAGATCACATATGAGTTTGTTTTTAAGGCAAATTAAAATGCACATATTCAAGAAGACATTTCAAACACACAAAAAATGTAATCTTTAGGAACTAGGGTCAAACGCCTAGGATCCTGTAACCTACCACAAATTGACAAATTTTCAGGTGCCGCATTAAAATTTAAAACACATTTTCAATCAAAGATCTGCGTTCAAAATCACAGTGTCGTGTACACCTTGCTTTTCAACACAAGTAAGCTATGAGTATTCATCTGAGGTGACCCATCTATCTCCTGCCTTTACATGCCAATCAATGACATTAGTATTTTATCTGGTCCTTGATCTCCTGAGCGTCATCTGTCTTTGTGGTCACGAGTCTCCCTCATGTGTACTGTACTCCACCAGCATACTCTTCAGTGGAACACGCGCACAACAGAGATTCATGGCTCGCACAGGTGTCAGTGCACGTGTTCTCTCACTGGGCACACAGTGGCGGTTGGTGCCGTTTAAGATGAAGATGGATAAAAATGTTTTTAAGAGCAAGGCCTTAGTTCTATTACAGCATATTGGATAACTGTCATTTATATTCCATTCACCAAGCTCAATGTAACATTGATAGGTTTAGGCTACTACATGATGCTAGAATGTTCCCTATACCCATCATGATGTTGCCACAAACTAGCCTAGGAATAAAAGTTGAAAAAATCTAATCAAATCAAATCAAATGTATTTGTCACATACACATGGTTAGCAGATGTTAATGCGAGTGTAGCGAAATGCTTGTGCTTCTAGTTCCGACAATGCAGTAATAACCAACGAGTAATCTAACTAACAATTCCAAAACTACTACCTTATACACACAAGTGTAAAGGGATAAAGAATATGTACATAAAGATATATGAATGAGTGATGGTACAGAGCGGCATAGGCAAGATGCAGTAGATGGTATCGAGTACAGTATATACATATGAGATGAGTATGGTGCACAGGTCGATAGACATTAGAGCATTTAAGGTGACAGACAGTTGCACACTCTTGCCTGCATCTAGCTGATCTAGGTTGTAATCATTAGTCCTGATGTTGCAAACGAGAGTTTCTATTGGACAAATTTAGGTATGTTTATCCCCGTTTAGGTCAATTTGCTTCAGTTTAAGAACAGTTTTTCAACAGAATCGGCAGAACGAATACACCCCTGATCACACACAAACACAGAACAAACAGCCACATATAAACCGCATGATCACTTTGCTCGTTGTATATACACTGAACAATAATTTACTGAGTTACAGTTCATATGAATATAAAAAAATGCATTAGGCCCAAATCGATTGATTTCACATGATGGGTAGGGACAAAGCCACTGGTGGGCCTAGGAGAGCACAGGCCCATCCACTTGGGAGCCAGGCCCATCCATTAGGGAGCCAGGCCCAGCTAATCAGAATGTATGTCTGTTATTAAGGGCTTTATAACAGACATAAATACTCCTCAGTTTCATCAGCTGTCTGGGAGGATGGTGTCAGACGAACCTGCTGCTGAAGAAGCTGGATGTTGAGGTCCTGGGCTGGCGTGGTTACACTTGGTCTACGGTTTTCATGCCGGTTGGACGTACAGCCAAATTCTCTAAAAATACTTTGGAGGCGGCGTATACTCGAGAAATTAACATTAAATTCTCTGGCAACAGCTTTGGTGGACATTCCTGCAGTCTGCATGTAAATTGCACACTCCCTAAGTACTTGAGGAATTTGTGGCATGTCATTGTGTGACAAAACTGCAAAACTGCCTTTTATTGTCCTCAGCACAAGGTGCACCTGTTTAATGATCATGCTGTGTAATTAGCTTCTTGAAATGCCACACCTGTCAGGAGGCTGGATTATCTTGGTAAAGGAGAAATACTCACTAATAGGGATGTAACAGATTTGTGAATGAAATTGGAGAGAAATAAGCTTTATGTTCGTTTAGAACATTTCTGGGATCTTTTATTTCAGCTCATGAAACATGGGACAAACACTTAACATGTTGCGATCATATTTTTGTTCAAGATTTCTTCTCGCATCTTCTCGCATCTATGCATCTATTTTCTCTTTTCTTGTGGACTTCAATGAACAACTCACCATCTGTCTGTGACCAAGTGAAAAATCCTATCCAAGCCAAAACTTCATACCATAACCGCTAACCGCAACACACAGCCTACAATGTTTTCACCATATTAACGTCATAATCAACATAGCTACTACTAAATTAATTAATCCAAAAGCTTACCTTGACTTGGAAGAGTTACATGGTTTGATAGCCATAGCCAGCTAGCTAACATAGCATCCCCCTGTTTGAACCGGGTGTTTGAGTAGGCTAAACTAGCTAGCTGCAATTGCTAGCTAACTAACAAAATGAATGTTTAAAAAAAGTTATTTGAAATATAGCTCTCTCTCTGTCTTTCACTCTCTCTAGCTTCTCCTTCATTATGGAAGAAATTCATTTGTTGAACTGTTCGGCTATTGTCTTTCTCTTTGAGTCAACTACTCAACACAGTTCATGCACTTAAGTGATTGCTAGCTGTAGCTTATGCTTTCAGTACTAGATTCATTCTCTGATCCTTTGATCGAGTGGACAACATGTCAATTCATGCTGCAAGAGCGTTGATATGTTGGAGGACATCCTCCGCAAGTTGTCATAATTACTATGTAAGTCTAAGGAAGTGGGGGAGAACCATGAGCCCCCTAGGTTTTGTATTGAAGTCAACGTACACAGAGGGGGACTGAAGCTAGCTGTCCTCCTGCTACACAATGGTGCTACCCTACAGAATGCTATTGAGGCTACTGTAGACCATTGCAAAACAGTGTGTTTTAATCAATTATTTGGTGATAAGAATATATTTAGTATAGTTTGATCTAAATGTTTCTTTTAATGTTTCCATTTTTTTTCTGAACTTCACTGACAATGGTACTCCCCTTCCTCTTCTGAGGAGCCTCCACTGATGTGGATAATTGGGTAATATTTGGTTGAGACATTGATCAATGGCATTACAATCTACATTCACCCACTCAAATAGACAGCTAAAGTCATTTGAATATCCAATGTGTTATCACTATGCTTTCAACTATTTAAAGGAGAACTCAATTCCAATGGAAAAACAATGTCTGATATTTGATTTAGTTGTCACCGAAATGTATATCCCTGAGCTTTCAACCATTTAAAAGCATAGCAAAGTTCTAATGGGAATTCAATGTCAGATATTTGGTTTACCTATCAAACAGATTGTGCTTCATCTAATAGCAGAAGCAAATGACTTGGAATGCAGTTGAGATACAATTTAAAAGTCCATGGTGCAAGTGTTCAATGCAATTTCGAGTTTATGCACAGATTATTACAGCAATTGTGAAAATCTCCAAAGACCAGCAACGACCTATGCATGCTATCTTGAACATGAACTTATTGTATGATATAACAAGAAAGTTATAGTTACGGTAACTTCAAAATGTGCCCATGGATATGTAACTCATTTTAAGGTTGAATGTTACATTAGCTTATAAGATAGTCTTAACTAAACAGAAATATAAACACAACATGTAAATTAATGGTCCCATGTTTCACGAGCTGAAATAAAAGAACCCAGAAATATTCCCATACGCACAAAAAGCTAATCTCTCAAATGTTGTGCACAAATGTGTTTCCATACTTGTTGGTGAGCATGTCTCCTTTGCCAAGATAATCTATCCACCTGACAGGTGTGGCATATGAAGAAGCTGATTAAAAAGAATGATCGTTACACAGGTAACCCTTGTGATAGGGACAATAAAAGGTCACTCTAAAATGTGTAGTTTTGTCACACACAACACAATGCCACGGATGTCTCAAGTTCTGATGGAGCGTACAATTGGCGTGCTGACAGGCAGGAATGTCCACCCGAGCTGCTCCCAGAGAATATAATGTTAATTTCTCTATCATAAGCCGACTCCAATGTCGTTTTAGAGAATTTGGCAGTACCTCCAAAACGCCTCAAAAACGCAGGCCACGTGTGACCACGCCAGTCCAGGACCTCCACACCCGGCTTCTTCACCTGCAGGATTGTCTGAGACCAGCTAATGAAACTGTGGGTCCTGGACTGACAGTCAGAAACCGTCTCAGGGAAACTCATCTGCGAGCTCCCTGTCCTCACCAGGGTATTGACTTGAATGCAGTTTAGCGACATAACCGACTTCAGTGGGCAAATGCTCATCTTCGATGGCCACTGGCACGATGGAAAAGTGTGCTCTTCCAGTTCCTGCCAAAATCCAGCAACTTCGCACAACCACAATCAATACCCTGATCAACTCTATGCGAAGGAGACGTCTCGTGCTGCATGAGGTAAATTGTGGTCACACCAGATACTGAGTTGTTTTGTGATCAACGTCCCTACATTTCTTCCTAAGGTATTTGCGACCAACAAATACATATCTGTATTCCAGTCATGTGAAATCCATATATTAGGGCCAATTGAATTTATTTCAATTGACTGATTTCCTTATATGAACTGTAATTCAGTAAGATCTTTAATATTCTTGCATGTTGCATTTGTGGTTTTGTTTAGTGTAAGCAGTTCAAATGTGATACTAAGTCGTTCAAACAATGTTATTTATTTTGAAGGACTTAATTGTTTGGCTTAAATTCATTACTTGTAAGGTTGGCCAAAGAGCTACATTCTCATGTCATCCTACAAATGTAAACGTCTGGAGTTTCCTAAATGGCATTGGCATTTAGATTGGAACATTTGCTATGGTCAGAGTACATGAAAATAGACCTCTTTGGCCACGCATACCATCATTGGGTTGTATGTAGAAAGAAAGTTATCCTCCAGCAAAAACACACATCAAAATCCACAAAGTAATGGTTAATTGACCACAAAATCAACATTTTGCTCTGGCCATCTCAGTCTCCAGACTTGAACCCCATTGAACATTTTGTTTGATTTGTAGAGAACATTCCATAAGCGCAGACAAAGGATATCACGGATGTGTAAACGTTTTGTATGGAGGAATGGTCTAAGATCCTAATGTCCTTCTCCACTCTCATGAAAACAATTTAGAAAAGTGACATTATAATCTTCACAAGGTGAGGTATTGAAAGCTATTGAAAACACTGGTGCCAATAATTGACTCCTATCTTTCTGAGAAAAAAGTATTACTTGTTAAACTCAATCTGTATCTCTGAGCAACTGAATTAGCATACATTAATATAATTTTCTAATGTTTTAAGCATACTATAGCTCAGTATTTGTATGATTTATTTAATACATTTAACTTTACCAAGGGTGCCAATCATTTCAGTCCTGACATTAAATATATACTGACTAGGGGAGCACGCGTACTGTTACATGACAGACCAATCAGGACTCATCTCTCGGCATGTCTAGCCCCTCCATAAGCATCCTGTCTTTTCTTTCTCCTTATATGCTGTAGCTCAGTGCTTTCTCCTTGGCTAAACTAGTCTCATCATTTCATATTTTCATTCATATTTGATTTTGTAATGAAGGCACCTGAAAGTTCACATATCCAAGTAGACATTTCAGTCACAAATTAAATATATTTAGGAACTAATGTCAAATGCCTAGGATCCTGTAACCAATCACAAATTGGCAAAATATCTGCTTTTAAATTCACAGTGCAGTATCAATGTACATACATTTTGTACACCTTGTTTTTCAACACAAGTCAGCTATGAGTAGTCAACTGAGGTAACCCATCTATCAGATGCCTTTATCTACTTGACATCATTTTATCTGATCCTTAAACACGTTATCTGGCTTTGTGGTCACAAGTCTCCCTCGTGTACTGTACTCCACCAGCATACTCTTCAGTGGAAGATGCGCATAGAAGAGATTCATGGCTCGCACAGGTGTCTGTGCGTGGCTGGGTCTTTCAGCATGACAATGATCCCAAACACACCGCCCGGGCAACGAAGGAGTGGCTTCGTAAGAAGCATTTCCAGGTCCTGGAGTGGCCTAGCCAGTCTCCAGATCTCAAACCCAATAGAAAATCTTTGGAGGGAGTTGAAAGTCCGTGTTGCCCAGCAACAGCCCCAAAACATCACTGCTCTAGAGGACATCTTCATGGAGGAATGGGCCAAAATACCAGCAACAGTGTGTGAAAACCTCGTGAAGACTTACAGAAAACGTTTGACCTCTGTCATTGCCAACAAAAGGTATATAACAAAGTATTGAGATAAACTTTTGTTATTGACCAAATACTTATTTTCCACCATAATTTGCAAATAAATTCATTAAAAATCCTACAATGTGATTTTCTGGATTTTTTTTCTAATTTTGTCTGTCATAGTTGAAGTGTACCTATGATGAAAATTACAGGCCTCTCATCTTTTTAAGTGTGAGAACTTGCACAATTGGTGGCTGACTAAATACTTTTTTTGCCCCACTGTACATAAGTATTCAGACCCTTTGGCATGAGAGTCAAAACTGAGCTCAGGTGCATCCTGTTTCAGGATTGTATCGAGGAACAGACCTGGGGAAGGGTACCAAAACATGTCTGTAGGATTGCAGGTCCCCAAGACCATAGTGGCCTCCATCATTATTAAATTGAAGAAGTGTAGAACCACCAAGACTCTTCCTAGAGCTAGCCGCCCGGCAAAACTTATCCAATAAGGGGAGAAGGGCCTTGTTCAGGGAGGTGACAAAAAACCTGATGAACACAGATAACTCCAGAGTTCCTCTGTGGAGATGGGAGAACCTTCCAGAAGGACAACCATCTCTGCAGCACTCCACCAATCATGCTTTATGGTAGTGGCCAGACAGTTGCCACTTGTCAGGAAAGGCACATATTTTATTTATCTGTTATTTTACCAGGTAAGTTGACTGAGAACACGTTCTCATTTACAGCAACAACCTGGGGAATAGTTACAGGGGAGAGGAGGGGGATGAATGAGCCAATTGTAAACTGGGGATTATTAGATGACCGTGATGGTTTGATGGCCAGATTGAGAATTTAGCCAGGACACCAGGGTTACCACCCCTACTCTTACAATAAGTGCCATGGGATCTTTAATGACTGCAGAGAGTCAGGACACCCGTTTAACGTCCCATCCAAAAGACGGCAGCCTACACAGGGCAGTGTCCTTTAGACCAGAGGAAAGAGTGCCTCCTACTGGACCTCCAACACCACTTCATGCAGCATCTGGTCTCCCATCCAGGGACTGACCAGGACCAACCCTGCTTAGCTTCAGAAGCAAGCCAGCAGTGGTATGCAGGGTTGTATGCAGGGTGGTATGCTGCTGGCTACATAGCAACCCACTTGGAGTTTGCCAAAAGGCACCTAAAGCCTCTCAGACAATGAGAAACAATATTCTCATTGAACTCATTGGCCTGAATGCCAAGCGTCACCTCTGGAGGAAACCTACAGCAGCACCATCGCTACGGTGAAGCATGGTGGTGGCAGCATCACACTGTGGGAATGTTTATCAGCGGCAGGGAAGGAAGGATAGATGAACCGAGCAAAGAACAGAGAGATCCTTGATGAAAACCTGCTCCAGAGCCCTCAGGACCTCAAACTGAGATGAAGGTTCACCTTTTAACAGGACAACAACCCTAAGCACACGGCCAAGACAACGCAGAAGTGGCTTCGGGACATGTCTCTGAATGTACTTGAGTGGCCCAGCCAGGACCCGATCTAACATCTCTGGAGAGACCTGAAAATAGCTGTGCAGCGATGCTCCCCATCCAACCTGACAGAGCTTGAGAGGATCTGCAGAGGAGAATGGGAGAAACTCCCCAAATACAGGTAACATGAAATGTGGACCCACAAGGACGTGACCTCTTTTGGAAGAACCTAAGAAGCGTATATGTGCCAACAAGCTGTTGCCACCATTTTCCTAACAACTACACTTTGAGGACTTGTTTGTAAAGACATTTTTTTCCTGTTTTTTATCTAAGAAAAGAGATGTACAAGAAGACTTGAGGCTGTATCGCTGCCGAAGGTTCTGAATACTTATGTAAATGTTGTATTTCAATTTTACATTTTGAATACATTTGCAAAGATGTCTAAAAACACGCTTTTGTTTTGTCATTATTGGGTATTGTGTGTAGATTGATTGAATGCAGCTCTGCAGAGTGGTCGCAAGCTGGCACAGCCACAAAGTCATAAAATCAGATTTGAAACCGAATCCTACTCACTGAGCACACACTGGTTGCATCAACGTTGTGGAACCAACGTGGAATAGACATTGAATTGACGTGTGTACTCAGTGCGTAATCTTAACCCTAACCTTAACCACACTGCTAACCCAAATGGCTAACTCTATCTTTTTAAAGACCAAAACGCACATTTTGTTTTATTTCATTTTTACAATATACTGTTGCTAATTTTGTCTTTGCAGCTGGCCCATCATGAAGAAATCTCTCAGTTCTGCTTCCAGGGCAAGATTCATGACAATAAACGTCGACCTGCGTCTCTGTCGTTTTAATTAAACTTCTTCCTCTACCTCCTTCTTTTAATAAAGGCCAGCGAGTTATCCCATAATAGGCAACAGTTTCTGCAATAGGCCTACCAAAAATTGACTACCTTAAGCAACAACGACTTCTAAGAATATTGCAGAATGATTTTATTTATTAAAGGGCTCAATTATCTCTGGCTTCTGTGATCTTTCAAACCCAATAACCAAATGAGGCAGGTGATCATGGATAATATTCTCGTGGATGCTGGCATGCTTACACTGAAGTGTAATGGTAACTGGTATTTATGGGAGTTACTATTGGCAATTAATCCTGCAGCTGCCCCTCTCTCTCTACCTGCATCTGTCTCGCTCTCATTGTCTTTTTATCTCTGTGTTAGATGAAGATGTTCCCCCCCACACGCAGACTACCACGACATTTACCACGGCTAGCAGTCCCTTAACGGCAGGATAGTGTACACCAGTGCTGCCCCCAGTGTTCCAGGAATGCTGACCCTCTTCCTCCTCTTCCCACAAAGCGGATAAACCTGATAGTCAATGTCATGGAATGTGAGTATCTTCACAAGACACTAACTATCCAACGTCAGAGAGGAGAGGTGGTTGCGAATGTCACAAGTTTAAAATGCATTGATACCATCATTACCACCTTTCTTACTCTCCCTTATCCCAATCCTAATCTCAATCCATTTGTCGCATTCTCTTGAATGTCACATGTACATTCCAGTAGAAATATCTGAATATTTGAGAGGTAGAGCAATGGCACTGACTTCAGAATCTGGATAGACTGTTTCTCCTCTGTCTTCTCACTCAAAACCCACATGGACAGCCACACAGCCCCGGAGCGCTGCACCCTTCCAATAGAACTGTTGGATTTTCAAATCCATACAACGAGAGGTCTCAAGCCCACAGGACTTTTTGTCGTTGTTGAGAGACCTAATCTAAGCTCAAGCTAAATTCTGCATGAATACTGCACTAACAAAGACTCCTGTCCAGATCAGTGTGTCACTGCTCTCCCTTGCTGTGTACTATGTGAGTTTTGTCAGCCAAGCTGCAACACAGAAATATGAGCAGTAACTAAGGCAACACTACAATGAATTTATCAATCATACCTCTCAAGTACATTGAATTTTTTTTATTTACGTTATGTCCTGGCTTAGTTTACAGTCATCATTGGTAGCAAACTCCGTAACCTGGGGCTATATTTGCCAACGTATTGACATGCATCTTCAATAGGATCTACAAATCTCAGCCGAGAACCAGTTTTCTCATAAAAATCTCAGAGATGATTGATTCAATTGGCACATAATGGTGTCTGCCTGGGTTTCCTTGCTTCTATTCAATACTTTGTTATTTTTTATTTTTCCCACAGTTCATATCAGTGTGTAGTGTAGGTCGCACTTGAATGGAAAAGGTGGAGACAACCAAGCTTGAACATAACGTTCTGAGAACCAAATATTTATCAGAGTTTGGTGAGAACGTGGTTGTCTTATGGTTAGTTTGAGTACAACCTTCCCACAACTTTCTAGTAAAGGTGCAGGATAGTTGCTTGGATTTGGAACATTCTCAGAATTCTCAGCACACAAAAAACTTAATTTCTTGGTATTTCATTACTTTAACAGAAGGTTTCCTAAATGTTCTATTCATTTCATTTCAATTTTTGTGATGTTCTAGGAACATTCTGCAACTGGCTTGACATTGGGAATGTTCTCAAATAGTTCAGAGAACGTTATGAAACAACATTCTTTTGTGGGAATTTCAGTACTTTAGCATAACATATTTGACAGGCAGGGACGTATTTATTTATTTGTATCTATTTAACTAGGCAAGTTAGTTAAAAACAAATTCTTATTTTCAATGACGGCATACCAAATGGCAAAAGGCGTCCTGCGAGGACAGGGCCTGGGATTAAAAATAAAAAATAAATACAATATAAATATAGGACAAAACACACATCACAACAAGAGAGACAACACTACACTACTTAAATAGAGACCTAAGACAACAATATAGCAAGGCAGTAACACATGACAACACAGCATGGTAGCAACACAACATAACAACATGGTAGCAACACAACATGGTACAAACATTATTGGGCACAGACAACAGCCCAAAAGGCAAGAAGTTAGAGGCAACAATACATCACACAAAGCAGCCACAACTGTCAGTAAGTGTCCATGATTGAGTCTTTAAATGAAGAGATTGAAATAAAACTGTCCAGTTTGAGTGTTTTTTGCAGCTCGTAAAAGTCGCTAGCGGCAGCACACTGAAAATAGGAGCGTCCCAGGGATGTGTGTGCTTTGGGGACCTTTAACAGAATGTGACTGGCAGAACGGGTGCTGTATGTGGAGGATGAGGGCTGCAGTAGATATCTCAGATAGGGGGGAGTGAGGCCTAAGAGGGTTTTTATAAATAAGCATCAACCATTGAGTCTTGCGACGGGTATACAGAGATGACCAGTTTACAGAAGAGAATAGAGTGCAGTGATGTGTCATTTAAGGAGCATTGGTGGCAAATCTGATGGCCAAATGGTAAAGAACATTTAGCCACTCGAGAGCACCCTTACCTGCCGATCGATAAAGTATGTCTCCGTAATCTGGCATGGGTCGTGTCGTGTCTTTACTATCATTAAATGAAGACTTTTAATTTTTCTCAAAGATTCTCTGTAATTAGTATTACGCCATCAAACTGATTAATCATGTAACTGTAATTAACTAGGAAGTCGGGGCACCAAGGAAAATATTCAGATTACCATGTTATCATTTCCTAAAATAACCTTTCAGATATTTTCATATTTGATCAATAGTCTTCTGATTAATGAAAGATTTAATTTACCTCACGTTAGTCTCATTCCAAATGTCGTAAATTGTTGGTTATCTGCACGAACCCAGTCATCACTATGAGTCATCCATACATCAATGGTCTTAAATCATTTTTTTATTACTAACTAAGTAATTCACAGAAATACATAAACAAAACAAACAATTAAATATGGTTACAAGAAATTATAGAATGTGCCCTAGTGGGCTAAACCGGCATGGAGGCTTGTTAGACAAAAGGGAAGTGGGGGTCGACTAAGAAGTCACTACAGAGGTAATAATTCTAACAATTGAAATGCTAATCCTTTACACATGAACGCTCACTCATTCGGGAACAATTGCAATCAATATATATATACTGTATATATTTACGCTCAGTGTGTCATCTTGATCTTTGTTGAAAAGTTAACTCTCCAACAGAAACTTTCGTCCTCTCTCTCTCTCTCTCTCTCTCTCTCTCTCTCTCTCTCTCTCTCAGTCGTGGTTAGAGTTGTCGTGTCTTTGGTTATGCCGGATTAAGTGATATGCTATTCTATAAAATAATTGCTCCGTAATTAATATTACCTGATTGAGCTAATCATGTAAATGTAATTAACTAGAGAGTCGGGCACCACAAAATAATATTTATAGAGCTGTTATCTTCCGAATAAACTCTTAAAGACCTAGTAATATTTTACATCAGTAGCAGTCAATATTAATTGACTCATCTGAAAATTCTTGGTTATCTGGTTAAATTCTTGGTTATCTGAACGAACCCTGGCTAACAATTTGAATCAGCAATACAAAATTGGGTTTATGTGACTCCCCATCCCGGGTCCGGGAGCGTAATCATCGACTGACACTAATTAGCATAACGCAACGGACATAAATCTTCCTAGAAAATATTCCTATTCATGAAAATCACAAGTGAAATATATTGGAACACAGCTTAGCCTTTTGTTAATCACCCTGTCATCTCAGATGGTCAAAATATGCTTTACAGCCAAAGCTAGACAAGCATTTGTGTAAGTTTATCGATAGCGTAGCATAGAATTTTGTCCAGCTAGCAGCAGGTAACTTGGTCACGGATATCAGAAAAGCAATCAAATTAAATTGTTTACCTTTGATGAGCTTCGGATGTTTTCACTCACGAGACTCCCAGTTAGACAGCCAATGTTCCTTCTTTCCAAAAATATTATTTTTGTAGGCGAAATAGCTCCGTTTGTTCTTCACGTTTGGCTGAGAAATCGCCCGGAAACTGCAGTCACGAAAATGCCGAAAAATATTCCAAATTAGCTCCATAATATCGACAGAAACATGGCAAACGCTGTTTATAATCAATCCTCAAGGTGTTTTTCTAATATCTATTCGATAATATATCCACCGGGACAATTGGTTTTTCAGTAGGACCGACTGGAATAATGGCTACCTCTGTATTTTACGCGAGAATCACTCTGAGAGCCATCAGGTGACCACTTGCGCAATGTAGCCGCTTACGAGTATTCTTCAACATAAATGCGTAAAACTACGTCACAATGCTGTAGACACCTTGGGGAATATGGTAGCCCATTCACTGCTCAATAGGGATGCATTGGAACGCAGAGCTTTCAAAAGATGAGTCACTTCCGGATTGGATTTTTCGCAGGCTTTCGTCTGCAATATCAGTTCTGTTATACTCAGACAATATTTTTTACAGTTTTGGAAACTTTAGAGTGTTTTCTATCATAAGCTGTCAATTATATGCATATTCTAGCATCTTGTCCTGACAAAATATCCCGTTTACTACGAGAACTCTATTTTTCCAAAAATGAAAATACTGCCCCCTAGTCACAGAAGGTTAATCATTTATTTACTAAATACCTAATTAATCACACAGAATTACACATACACATAATTAAATCATAACTTGATTACAAATTAATAAAGGAACTCATTCATCTTATACAACAATTAGATGTAAACCCCATATCTGAGGCTATTATATAAACAGCTTTATGGTAATTTGGCCGCACCGTCTCCCATGAGCCTCACCAAAATGTAACAAACGGACCAGTTCGTGGCTGGTTTCTTCACCAATACCTTCTCCGGAACATTAATGTTGTTCGGACCTCAAGTTCTGTGAGGTAGAAGAAATTCCTTTGTTCTCTATGAAAATTCACTCTGTCGTTATACTGTGTGGCCATGAGGAGATCCTCTCCTCAGGAATTTCCGACCTCTCCCTGACCACAGCAGTCTGGTTGTAGGAGCAGAGAGCGGGGGATAGTGCTCGCTGTACCCAAAGAGGGCAACGTCATGACAGTAGGATGGTCATCTGAATCAGGGTTAGTTTGGCAGCTGGGATGAAAGAGGAACGATTGCAATAGAGGAAACCAAGTCTAGATTTAACTTTAGCCTGCAACTTTGATATGTGCTGAGAGAAGGACAGTGTACCGTCTAGCCATACTCCCAAGTACATGTATGAGGTGACTATCTCAAGCTCTTAACCCTCAGAGGTAGTAATTACACCTATGTGAAGATGGGGCATTCTTCTTACCAAACCACATTACCCTGTTTTGGAGGTGTTCAGAACAAGGTTAAGGGTAGAGAAAGCGTGTTGGACACTAAGAAAGCTTTGTTGTAGAGCAATTAACACATAAACAGGGTTTGAATTTTAGTAAGGTCAGGAAGGCTGGAAAGGAGGAAGGAGGAATGCTTCTTTTGGAGCAGGACATTTTTTCTTCTGAGAAGAGAAAACATCCTTCTATTCAAAAGGGAGTCAAGGAGTGTGAAGAGATTCCCCCAATCTATATGTTCATCTATGCAGTTTGTTTCTATGTCAGGTTGCAAATAATGTTCCATTTTGGATGTATTTTGTCTGAAGCTGTTGTATAGTTTAAAACACTATGATGAACTGTAGACCAAATACAGAATCATGTCACTTGATTTAGGTTGACTGCTTTTGCTGCTATGAGGACTACTCTGAAGCCAAGATTTTGGAGTTTGCTAAAGCTGACTGTTTCATTTTTCTTAAGGTCCAAGTTAATCTTTCATTATTGTCATTGCCACAGGTACTGCATAACTTTCCCGGCAAAGCTCACCTAACCTTCTGCTTTACAAATGGGCGTTATTTTTACAGTATTACACAATTTTGAACACACAACTTGAAACGCACCGGCTTTGTTAAAAAAGGAGGTGTGTTTATTATTTCTAGTTGAGGTGTGCCACTGAATATAAAGAGGAAGGATGGGAGGCTGAGCGCACAGGACTGAGAGGTGAAGACAGGTGTGGCTTTAAGGTAAGATGATTCTGGCATTGATGCTAATATACATATACATTTATAGAATAATATGACCTGCTTTTAAGATATGGTATGTTTGAAGTGACACACATCTCATTGACTAGGCTGGGCTAAGAAGTTACAGATGTTTCACTGCATTTATGCCAAATCATGTCAGTGACTATTCATTTTTTTTTGTTTTCATGCTTTCTAGTAATTTACCAAGGTATGAATTACAAAGAGTGTGAGGTTGGGGTATTGAAAATACATTGTTTATGGACGTTTAAAATTATTTTCCGGATGTTGAAAATACATATTGTTTTGGTAATTGTTTCTATGGCCAAATTTCAGCCATACATAGTCACTTATATATATACATGTCAACAAAGAAAGCATTATGTGCATGTTCAAAAGTAAAATTTCCAAATAATATAGGACTTCAGTGTGGAATAAAAGATTGCAGTAGGCCTATGGAATATTTAAAATTGCTCAAATCTGTCACTTGCCCAAAAGCATCAAAACTGGCAGTGGTCATGTGCAAAGTTCTGAAGAACCAACAGAACACTTCAACAACGGTTACAGAAACGTTTTTAAAAATGAGTGTTGGCACTCGGGTGACTGGTTAGGCCAGGGGGACTGGTTAGGCCAGGAGAAGAAATTGGTGAACAGGTGAACAAAACTAATGAGGTTTGGCAGAAGGAAAGACACAGAGTTGGTTAGTCTCACTGTTGTTGACTTTTAATTGATTCAGAGTGTGCTGGAATGAAAATCTGAGAACAAACAATAATAAATAAAATGCCATAAAGCATAAATCAAATCATAAAGATAGTCGCTATTCAATAATGGCAAACAATCAGAATTCATCAAGGTAGTTTCAACATGACATCATTTATTCTAACTCATGTCATAACTCAGACCAGAAATAATTATTTCTAATTAACAGAATGAATTCAAAAATAAAAGAGATAGGAAACGGAGTAATCAGCTCGATACTTTACCCGCCAACATAACAAAGGAAAATGTGCTCCGGGAGCCGTATATACATTTACAAACAATCGTGAGTCAACTCAAAACAATCACCCTGCATCAGTGAAAACAGTCAAACAAAATACATGTCTATTTACTCATGTTTGCTTCTTGGATGCACACAAAGTAAACAAAAAGGATTCAGTGTTGCTGGAGAACCTGACAGATGTCCAACAACAGATAAAGGAGGAGTTTTAATGCCAGCCTTTCCCAAAATACATTTTGGTCGCGTTCCCCTGCTTAGATGTTGCATGCATTAACCAATGGCTGCGTGCCATGTCAAAGACTGTCATCGACTGACAGATTGCTATAACATATGATGTGGTTATTTGGTATGTAAAAATCCTATCTGGGTCAAATTAAGATCTGCAGCCAGGACACCGGGGTTAACACCCCTACTCACTAGGACTGTGATATTGTATGTGGTTGTTTATCTCCCTTAGTTGATTGCACCAACTGTAAGTCACTTTGGATAAGGATCTTCTAAATGACCAATATATAACAATTAACATGTTCAAAGCACACTGGGTATTATACTAATGACCTCCGCCGCCAAACAAGACCAAATTGTTTTGGGTCGGTCTGGACCAAATCTGAATCAATCATAGATGTCCATGTTTCACAAGTTTGGATAGCACAGTACAGTAGAGCATAGTAGACTACAGTAGTGTCCAAACTTGTGAAATATCAATGCCTATATTTGGGTCAAATCAAGGCCAGTACGGATTCGACCAAATCGGAACCAATCCTAGACGTCTACGTTTGTGGACGTTGTGGATGAAGAGAATTAAGACCAGGGCGGACTGACCAAATTTCAACCACTTTTCTAAGTGCATGGATGTCTTGTGTTGGTCGGTGCTTTAGTGGTCTCTCCATTCATAATTGCCTTTATCTCGCTTTCAGATGAATCAACTTGTGGTTATCGTTGCGACACTCTTTGTCCCCACTACATACGGTGCTGCTGGCGGTTGTAAGTGAATATTCTATTATTTTGTTGGACTGTGACTCTTCTATCAATGTTGTGACTCTGCATAACTTTTTCCCTTCTTCAATTTTAACAGTGTGGTGTTACCATGATCCTAGTTGTGGTAAGTATTGATTTTACCCACTGATTACAGTGTAATTTCTACTCACAAATTGAAGTGATTGCGATAGCAGTGGATAATAGACTAGAGAATTGATTTATTAGCATATTATATGACCCTTATGAAAAGATGGTACATTGACACCATGGTATGATTGATTCCATGTTAAGATGACACCACCTGGTCCACCATTGCCAGTGAACATTGCAATGGATCCCGTCAGTCTCCCATCAACATCGTCTCTGCATCAGCAGTGGGCGATGAAACCCTGACTGCCTTCACCTTCACCAAATACGGAGAAAACTATACAATGAAGAATATCAAGAACACTGGCAAAACTGGTGAGGAGAATTGCTTTCTCTTGCTTTCTTGCTTTCTTGCTTTCTCAATCCATACACACTAAGTCCCACTTGTGGATAATGTATGAACCAAACCAGGAACCCTTATGTGCAAAATGTAACCAATTCCTCTCCTATTGTTCCTCCTCTCTTTCTTTCAGTCAAAGTGGAACTGACAAGTGGTGTCCAGGTTACAGGTGGGGCACTGTCTGAGGCCTATGACAGCCTGCAGTTTCACCTCCACTGGGGGAATGGTACCTCAGTGCCTGGGTCGGAGCACACAGTGGATGGAACCCGCTACCCCATGGAGGTATGAGAAGGTTCAACACAACATAACTGCATTCTTATTCTTAACCTTTCTCCATTAGTGTCCCCTCTTCCACCCCCCCCCCCCCCCCCCCCTTCAAGGATTAGTGCAAGCATGCCTGGAGGGAGTTTCCACCCACCATATTCCAAGCACTAATCCATTCCTATTAAATTAATGTGTGGAAGTGTATTAGTACACTTTGGGAGAAGGGTTAAGATTCTGAATGTAGCCCATTTATCATTGGGTGACACTTCTCATACTGATGCACATATACCACACTGCAATGGATCAATGTCAAGGTCTTCATTTAGCCTTAGTTCAGAATGAATGAATTAACCCCCCAGCTCAACTGCAGCCCCAACACTTGGTTTACTAGAAAGCTGACAGGTGCGGAGATGTAACCAATCTCATATTCATAAATGGTGTAATAATCTGACTGTTGTACTGAGCTCCTGAGGCATTTATAAGTTCTATTCCTTAAGAATCAGTGGGCATATATATGTCATTCATTTAAATGACCCTTGAACAGCTGTATATAGAGCAGATTGTAGTCTACCTTTTTAAATGTATCATTACAACGTTTTAATTTCCCAATGGATTCAGATAACTTTTTACTGTTATGCTCCACCTTTCAGTTGCACATAGTAAATGCCAAGTCTTCGCACGACGGTAACACGACCACGGCCGTTGCAGACAGCACGGGACTCGCTGCTCTTGGCTTCTTCATAGAGGTGAGAGGATGCTTTAACCTTCATAGAAATGGCATTCATTTTTCCACAGTAGATTAGGCATTTAAATGTTTTATTGCTGTTTTTTATGACTAAAGTCTTTGTTTTTCAAACAGGCCATGCCGGGTAATGTGACTGGTTCACCAGCAGCCTGGAATACTCTGACATCCTACTTGGCCAACATCACACTAAAAGGTGAGAGGAGAGATTTGACTGGTTCTGACTACTTCCTCAAAATAAAGTTTGGAAGAGGATTTGGCATTAGTTTTCTCTTTGAATTCAAAATTAGTAATTTTCTTGTTCAATTTCAGTAGCATATGATTTTATATACGTTTTTTCTTTCTCTCTTCCTCAAGATGATATTGTAAACATTACTCATGCTATTTCATTGGATGAGCTCCTGGAAGGGGTGGACCGTACCAAATACTACCGTTACCTTGGCTCCCTGACCACTCCAAATTGCAACGAGGCTGTAGTTTGGACCGTGTTCAAGGACCCTATCAAAGTCAGCCAGGACTTGGTGAGTTTGTGCAACAATTTCCCCAGAACCATAACACCATTTCTACTTACCAGAAAATAAACATAGCTCCGACAATAAACATGGACTGTATTCAATTATCTTTAAGTGCAGGATCCACCTTTATTTATTCTGCTTATGAAACATTATAAAAGTTATGATTCAAGAATATTACCAAACATGATCTTTCATCTGGGGTGGTCCAACAAAAGAGATTGTGACGTATTAATTGTCTCTTCAAGAAGTCATGAACATAAAGATCCGATATCTTAATAATTTGAGACAGTTTCAAACAGCAGGAAATAGACCTACAGCAAAAGGAAATGTGTATTGTGTATAATGTGGATTATAATTAAAGGACTTTTTTATAGGGGTTGCTAATTTTTTTGCTAGGGCAAATCAAGTCGGATAATTTAACGTGGCGATTACAAACTTTAGAAAAAACTGTAATACTCTAAAAGTTAGCATGACATGCTGTGCAGGAAATTTCATGCAACAGGATGTACACATCTACACACATTTCATACATTTCTTATTTTAATCACATTTTTAACCGGAATGAAATGACATGCCTTAAAGTTGTTGTTTTTGTGATCTATTTATGTATTTACTTGGAGAGCAATTGCCTCAAAGTTTAGTTGATTTCACGTTACTTGGCAGCTCAACTAAAACTAGATGTTGAACTGACATTTGTGCCCAGTGGGTAAAGCCAATGGGCCAGCTTGATGTCACACTTATGTCTATGATCCTATCTGAAATTAATTAACCTTTTCCCCTCAGATTGATCTCTTCAGTACAACATTGCACATTGACCACAACTCCACCTCTGCCTTGATGACCAACGTCTTCAGGAGCATCCAGCCTGTCAACGACTGGGTGGTGACGACCCAGGGCCGTCCAGCGTCGGGTGCTTCCACAATGTGCTCCTCTCTGGGCCTCATGGCCCTGGCCTGGATGCTGCTGAGGGTTTAGTGACGGTGAAATACTCCTTACCTGAAGTGCATTGCCATATCTCCATGAACCCTCAATCTACCAACATAATTTCCTTATATCGATTACCAACAAGGGTCATCTTGACCCCAATGAGAAACTATTGGAATAAGCAACAATCATAGCGAAATGTGTTAAACTTATTTATTTTCAAAACATAATTATTTAGAAATGTAATGAATGTTATCTGATATAAAATGACCTAAACAAACAGTTTTTTTTTCAAAAAGAAAACAAGGGTTTTCCTGTATATAATGTGCAGCTTGAGTACAATCAACCTTAGTACAAACATCATATTTATCATCATTTGATTAAAGTATCATTTAGGTTTTCAGAATTTTGCAGTAAATATTAATGTTGTCATGTGAATATTGTAAAAATGACTGCCATTTAAAAAGGTTGTTCAATTCACTTTTAAAAGCGATCCTAAGAGACATTGACACAAAATATGACTCAGTGTTCTTTTTTTCCTAACTCCACATGAGCATCGCTGCTGGTGAAACAATGGGAGTGGTAGGGGCTATGGCAACATGCTTCAAAATACATGCCACAATCCTTTAAGTCACTTCCGATCAAAGCGGTATAGCACCTACAATGTTATAAGTTGCACATATATAATACTGAGGAAGAAAGGAATTCAGGTATTCATTTAACATTTTCAGTAGAATAAAAACATCTATGAGAGTACACACCAATAGAAACGGTGTACATTCCGAGTGTAGCTGGTTTCTGTATTACAGTTCCTCCAAGTACACAGACCACCGACAGACTTTAATGACTTGGTTTGATTGCAACTAAGCACACATCCAAGGTAGTATTGATTTTGATGGGGATTTTTTATTATTATGCTAATTCGATTTCTAAGGGGCTGCGGAAATCGACTCTAGGGCGTTAAGCAGTATAATCCAGCCAACCACCTGCAGCTGTGTGCAAGGTTCTTTATATCAAGTAGTCAGTAAAGACAGCAACATGTAGGCTATTGACCACACCTGACGTCTTCACAACGAACTAAATGAGGCATGGTACTGGCAGGTAAACTCATTGCCATATAGAGCTCTCAATAGACCATTCTATCATTACATGACTGTCTACTAGGCCTCTGTGTGGAAGCTAACTACATGTAGCATGAGCTAATGCAGCAGTATGTCCATTTCTCATATTTTTTGTATTTTTTATTTTATTTCACCTTTATTGAACCAGGTAGGCTAGTTGAGAACAAGTTCTCATTTACAACTGCGACCTGGCCAAGATACACATGGCCAGGTACCCTAGATGAGGGAAGATGAGCTGTCATCTTAGTACATCAGAAATATTCTACCTAAATAATTAGGCAACTGTACATAGTGTGAATCCGCTTGCCATGAACCTAGCCAACCGCCGGCATTAAGATGCACCGCCGAATGGCTTCACTGAGGCAAGAAGAGCTGTCATATTGACCACTTGCCTGAGGCAATCATGATCGTACAGCAATACTGCAGGAACTCATGTAGGTTCCACTATCTCAGAATCAATCATATGTAATGTTGTAGCAGCAGAGGATCATTGGGCCATGAGAAGCAGTAGCAGCGCCAATGTCGAATTGGGCAGCCCATAGCTCAGAGCTAGCCCGCAGTGCTGTCGAAGGAACCAGAGCTGTGATTAGTTCCAGTATCTAGTCATTGGTTACCAGCATCAATGTTGAACAGAGATTCACCCATGCTCAGCATCCAAGCAGCACAACATGAAAGAGAGGACAAAGCAGTGTTAGTTATGTTGATGACAGCTGCTAATTAATGCTAATTAATTAATCTACGGGTGTATGAGAATATATATCCATTATGGAAACATAACATCATGCAAGACTAAAGGGAAGGAACATTTAGTGTATTTCAGACTGAAGAACCCTCTGGAATCGCCTCTGGAAAAGCATAATGTTACACAGCGAAGGGTCCTGATACCCAATATGAACTGCATCACT
This sequence comes from Oncorhynchus clarkii lewisi, assembly GCF_045791955.1. Lineage (NCBI taxonomy): Eukaryota > Metazoa > Chordata > Actinopteri > Salmoniformes > Salmonidae > Oncorhynchus > Oncorhynchus clarkii. The sequence goes on from NC_092174.1 coordinate 34,143,259, forward strand.
GCTATTGGAACATGATAAGAAAAGGCTGAATTTTCCTGACTGAAATTGTAATAGAAAAGGCATTAATGGTTATATAACAGAAGACATTGTGCAGAGAGAAGAGCAGGCAGTAAATACACTATCCAAACAAATCCCCCAAAACCGCAACTAAACGTTAGCTAGGTAACCACCTAAATAGTCCTACTGATACTGCTCAGCAGCAGCATCTGCAGCGTGCACAGCGTCCACAGTGAGAGTGACATGATCATTTAAAACATACATATAGTCTACCTGAGCTAAATCTTAGGTCTAAAGGTATATGCCGGTATGCCCTGAGAGTAGAATAGACTTGACAAATAGACCCCATAGATACTAGAATAAGCCTGCAAATAAGTGTCTGAAATAAGTTCTCTAACAGACATTTCCATTAAAGGCAATGAACACTTGATCAACCATCAGCTGATCGCGATGTGGGTGTTTAGCAAACCCACCGCATTCTAGGTAATGCCAGTATCAACGGCTCATCCAACATGGCTGAAAGCCGTTGATAGTCAGTTAAGAAAACATTCTTATTTACAACGACAGCCTAGGAACAATGGATTAACTGCCTTGTTCAGGGTCATAACAACAGTTTTTTTTACCTCATCAGCTCGGGGATTTGATCTAGCAACCTTTCAGTTACTGGCCCAACGCTCTAACCACTAGGGTACCTGGTGGTTACTGGCCCAACGCTCTAACCACTATGCTACCTGCTGGTTACTGGCCCAACGCTCTAACCACTAGGCTACCTGCTGGTTACTGGCCCAACGCTCTAACCACTACGCTACCTGCTGGTTACTGGCCCAACGCTGTGACCACTAGGCTACCTGCTGGTTACTGGCCCAACACTGTAACCACTAGGCTACCTGCTGGTTACTGGCCCAACGCTCTAACCACTAGGCTACCTGCTGGTTACTGGCCCAACGCTCTAACCACTAGGCTACCTGCTGGTTACTGGCCCAACGCTCTAACCATTAGGCTACCTGCTGGTTACTGGCCCAACGCTCTAACCACTAGGCTACCTGCTGGTTACTGGCCAAACCCTCTAACCACTAGGCTACCTGCTGGTTACTGGCCCAACACTCTAACCACTAGGCTACCTGCTGGTTACTGGCCCACACTCTAACCACTAGGCTACCTGCTGGTTACTGGCCCAACGCTCTAACCACTAGGCTACCTGCTGGTTACTGGCCCAACGCTCTAACCACTACGCTACCTGCTGGTTACTGGCCCAACGCTCTAACCACTAGGCTACCTGCTGGTTACTGGCCCAACACTCTAACCACTAGGCTACCTGCTGGTTACTGGCCCAACGCTCTAACCACTAGGCTACCTGCTGGTTACTGGCCCAACGCTCTAACCACTAGGCTACCTGCTGGTTACTGGCCCAACGCTCTAACCACTAGGCTACCTGCTGGTTACTGGCCCAACGCTCTAACCACTACGCTACCTGCTGGTTACTGGCCCAACGCTCTAACCACTAGGCTACCTGCTGGTTACTGGCCCACACTCTAACCACTAGGCTACCTGCTGGTTACTGGCCAAACACTCTAACCACTAGGCTACCTGCTGGTTACTGGCCCAACGCTCTAACCACTAGGCTACCTGCTGGTTACTGGCCCAACGCTCTAACCACTAGGCTACCTGCTGGTTACTGGCCCAACGCTCTAACCACTAGGCTACCTGCTGGTTACTGGCCCAACGCTCTAACCACTACGCTACCTGCTGGTTACTGGCCCAACGCTCTAACCACTAGGCTACCTGCTGGTTACTGGCCCAACACTCTAACCACTAGGCTACCTGCTGGTTACTGGCCCAACGCTCTAACCACTAGGCTACCTGCTGGTTACTGGCCCAACGCTCTAACCACTACGCTACCTGCTGGTTACTGGCCCAACGCTCTAACCACTAGGCTACCTGCTGTATTATTTTGTAAACATTTTCTGTCAATAGTTTACTCAAGTTTATTGCACCATACTGGCCGCCTTCTTGTTTTCTTTCTTACATCAAATCTAAAGAATTAGCTAAATAGACTTTAAGAAATGTCATATTTTTGGAGAAATATTATCCACACACGGGGGCGGCTTTCAAATATATTCCCTTCTCCTTTCTCTTGTTTATAATATGGCTATATTCCCAATAATATTACTTTATACAATTAAGCTTTTACATGTATATTTCTGTCTTTATTATAATAATAATAATAAATATGTAGAATGCATTTCCCATGCTCAATACAGCTTGTTGTTTCTTGCTTCTGTGCTGTTGTTTGTTGTTTGATGGCTGCAGTTTGAGATGATTTATTCCCTATTATTTATGGAAAGAAGCAGATACTGGCCTTCATTATTTATGATTTTTTTTCTGATGTTTTTTTAGCTTAATATAATTGATTCATATTAAGGTGTTTCTATTCCAAGAAAAAACGAAAATACATTTGACAGCCTATGTAATGGCTAACTAAAACATCCGTTAATACATTTGAAGTCCTACGAAATGGAAACTATATATCCTAATGTTATATAGTAGAATATAAACTAGAGATAGGCTATTGTAGGTGGGGTAGGCTAAATCATTACAACTGAATAGACCTAATGAAACAATAGTGATAAAGGAAACAAAACACGCTAGGCAGAGCATGTCCAGAGTTTGTGGCTGAGCCGTACCAGAGAAAAATTGCAGTGGGAGAGAAGGCCAACCACATTTTTTTACGCTCCGCTGTCCTCTCCAAACTCAACCACTTACATGCTCTGCATTCAAAAGCAGCCTTGCTTTAGGCTATAAAGGAAGTGTCAATTAATAATCATATCAATGGATGGAATCCGTGAATGAATGGCTGCAGCAACTACTAAACGGTCTGACAAGCTGCATAACAAATGATGCCTCGTTCTACAAAAGAACAGTTCAGTCGTTCAAACGAGACACAAAAATATCTCTTTTGAAATACGTAGTAAGTCATTCAAACAAGATACTAAGGTGTTCAAATTAGATACTAAGTCTTTCAAACGAGATAATAAGTCATTTGAAAGACTTAGTTGTTTGTTCATGTAATCCAACAAATGTAAACGCCTGGAGTTGGTAAATGGCATTGGCACTTGGATTGGAACCCCACCTAAGGTCATGCCTTTGGTCATGCACACCTGCATTGGGCTTTGCATCGAAAGAAAGTTATCTTCCAGCAAAACAATGAAATGAACCCCAAAGAAATGATTAATAGACCACAAAATAAACATTTTTCTGTGGCCATCTCAATCTCTGGACTTAAACCCCATTGAAAACCTGTGGTTTGAATTATAGGTGGCAAACCATGAGCACAGACAAAGGATTTCAGGAATCTTGAAAGAGTCTGTACGGCGGAATGGTCTAAGATCCCAATGTGTTCTCCAATCTCATGAAACAATTTAGAAAAAGGCTCAGTGACAGTATTATCCTCGCAAGGTGAGGTATTGAAAACACTGTTGCCAATAATTTACCCCTATCTTTCTGAGAAAAAGTATTTATTGTTAAAATCCTTATCTCTGAGCAATTGTATTAGTATAAAATTATTTTTGCATACACTATAGTTCAGTAATTGTGTTATTTATTTTATAGTCTTTTTTCTTCAACATCATCAAGAGTGACCATTTCATACCTGACTGACCAGGGGAGCCGCAATCTGCCTGTGACATGGCAGACCGATCAGGACTCATCTCTCAGCATATCCAAGTCCTCCATAAGCTCAGCCAATCATGGCTAGCCTGGAAGGATCCCGTATTTCTTCCTATATACGGTAGCTCAGTGCCTTGGCTAAACTATTTCACATTTTTATTCATATTTACAGATCACATATGAGTTTGTAATTAAGGCAAATGAAAAATAACATTTTCAAGAATACATTTCAGCCCCAAAAAACGTAATCTTTTGGAACTAGGGTCAAACGCCTAGAATCCTGTAACCAATCACAAATTGGCTAATTTTCAGGTGCCGCATTAAAATGAAAATGAATTTTCAATCAAAGATCTGTGTTCAAAATCATAGTGTCGTGTACACCTTGCTTTTCAACACAAGTAAGCTATGAGTATTCATCTGAGGTGACCCATCTATCTCCTGCCTTTACATGCCAATCAATGACATTAGTATTTTATCTGGTCCTTGATCTCCTGAGCGCCATCTGTCTTTGTGGTCACGAGTCTCCCTCATGTGTACTGTACTCCACCAGCATACTCTTCAGTGGAACACGCGCACAACAGAGATTCATGGCTCGCACAGGTGTCAGTGCACGTGTTCTCTCACTGGGCACACAGTGGCGGTCGGTGCCATTTAAGATGAGGGAGGACAAAAATGTTTTCATGTGCATGGCCTTAGTTCTGTTACAGCAGATTGGAATATAAATTACAGTTATCCATTCACCCAGCTCAATGTAACATCGATAGGTTCAGGTATGTATATCCCCGTTTAGGTCCATTTGCTTCAGATTAAGAAAGGTTTTTCAACAGATACGGTGAATGAATACACCCCTGATTACACACAAACACAGAATTAACAGCCACATATAAACCGCATGATCACTTTGCTCATTGTATATATACTGAACAAGAATATCAATGAAACATGCAATAATGTCAACGATTTTACTGTGTTACAGTTCATACAAATATAAATAAATGCATTAGGCCCAAATCTATAGATTTCACATGATGAGTAGGTACAAAGCCACGGATGGGCCTAGGAGGGCACAGGCCCATCCATTAGGGAGCCAGGCCCAGCCAATCAGAATTTATGTCTGTAATTAAAGGTTTTGAGGCCGGTTGGACGTACAGCCAAATTCTCTAATACAACGTTGGAGGACATTTATGTTAGCGAAATGAACATTACATTCTCTGGCAATAGCTTTGGTGGACATTCCTGCAGTCTGCATGCCAATTACAAACTCCATCAATACTTGAGGAATTTGTGGCATGTCGTTGTGTGACAAAACTGCACCTTTTAGAGTGGCCTTTTATTGTTCCCAGCACAAGGTGCATCTGTCTAATGATCAGGCTGTTTAATCAGCTTCTTGAAATGCCACACCTGTCAGGTTGATGGATTATCTTGGCAAAGGAGAAATGCTCACTAACAGGGATGTAAACAGATTTTTGAAAGAACATTTCTGGGATCTTTTATTTCAGCTCATGAACAATGGGACAAACACTTTACATGTTGAGTTCATATTTTTATTCAGTATATAATTCCTTCTTGCATCTATGCACTCCTCCCACCTTTTCCCTTTTCTTGTAGACTTCAATGCACACACATCAGCTGTCTGTGGCCATGCGAAACAAATCCTTTCTAAGCCAAACATTCAGACCATAACCGCTAATCGCAACACATAGCCAACATTGTTTTAACCATATTAACGTCATAGTCAGCATAGCTACTAGAACTACCTTGTTAGGAAACCACTACAATCATGCAGTACAGTGTACATGAAGCAGTTTAGAAGTTACACCGGCGGCACCCCAGTGGAAATAAATTGATAAAACCAAAAGCTTACTTTGACTTGGAAGAGTTCCAGCGTTGGATAGCCATAGCCAACTAGCTAACATAGCATCACTATTTTTTAACCGGGTGTTTGAGTAGGCTAAACTAGCTAGCTGCAACTTCTAGCTAACTATCAAAATACAATTCAAAAATATATAGCTCTCTCTCTCGCTGTCTCTTGCTTCTTCTTCATTTTGGAAGAAATTAATTTGTTAAACTGTTCAACTATTGGCTTTCTCTTTGAGTCAACTACTCAACAAATTTTGCTTTCAGTCCCAGATTCATTCTCTGATCCTTTGATTGGGTGGACAACATGTCAATTCATGCTGCAAGAGCGCTGATATGTTGATGGACATCCTCCGGAAGTTGTCATAATTACTATGTAAGTCTAAGGAAGGGAGAGAGAAAAGTGAGTCTCCTAGGTTTTGTATTGAAGTCAATGTACTCAGAGGAGGACTGAAACTAGCTGTCCTCTGGCTACACCATTGTGCTACCCTACAGAGTTCTGTTGAGGCTACTGTAGAACATTGCAAAACAGTGTTTTTTAATCAATTATTTGGTGACATGAATATAATAAGTACAGTTTTATCTAAACTATTTTAATGATTCACTTTTTATTTTTCTGTATTTCACTGACAATGGTACTCCCCCCTTGCTCCTCTGAGCATCCACTGTTGTGGATAATTGGGTAATAATTTGTTGAGACAATGATCAATTGCATTACAATCTACATTCACCCACAATTGCTGTAATTCAAAAGTCAGTTGAATTACAGTAACTGTGAAAATCTCCACACACCAGCAACGACCTATACATTCTATCTTGAACGTGAATTTATTGTATGATATAACAAGAAAGTTGTAGTTACAGTAACTTCAAAATGTTCCCATGGATGTGTTACTCATTTTAATGTTGAACGTTACATTAGTTTGTAAGATAGCCTTAACTGAACAGGAATATGATCGCAACATGTAAATTGATGGTCCAATGTATCACAAGCTGAAATAAAAGATCTCAAAAATCTTTCCATACGCATAAAAAGCTCATCTCTCAAACATTGTGCACAAAAAAACAGTCAGAAACCATCTCATGGAAGCTCATCTGCGATCCGTGAAGGGCACACTTCTCCATCGTGCCAGTGGCCATCGAAGATGAGCATTTGCCCACTGAAGTCAGTTACGACGCCAAACTGCATTCAGGTCAACACCCTCACCAGGGGTGTTAGTATTGGATAGAAAATACTCTAAAGTTTCCAAAACTGTCAAAATATTGTCGGTGAGTATAACAGAACTGATATTGCAGGCGAAACCCTGAGGAAAAACAAAACAGGAAGTGGCTTCTATTTTGAAAGCTCCATGTTCCATAGCCTCCCTTTGCTGGATTTAAAGGGATATGAACCAGATTCCTTTTCTTATCGCTTCCTCAACGTGTCAACTGTCTTCAGACAAAGTTTCAGGCTTTTATTTTGAAAAATGAGCCAGAATGATAACATCGCGTCAAGTGGTCACATGAGTTTTGCTCGCGCAACAGAATTTGGACAGCTATTGTTTTTCCCTCTCCTACTGTGAAAGAAATTTGCGGTTGATATATTATTGATTATATATTTTTAAAACAACCTGAGGATTGATTATAAAAAACGTTTGACATGTTTCTGTGGACATTATGGAAATTATTTGGAATTTTCGTCTGCGTTGTCGTGACTGCTCTTTCCTTGGGATTTCTAAACATAATGCGACAAACAAACGGAGGTATTTTGGATATACAAATCATCTTTATGGAACAAACTGAACATTTGTTGTGTAACTGGGAGTCTTGTGAGTGAAAACATCCAAAGATCATCAAAGGTAAACGATTAATTTGATTGCTTTTCTGATTTTCGTGACCAAGCTTCCTGATGCTAAGTGTACTTAATGTTTTATCGTGCGATCGATAAACTTACACAAATGCTTGGATTGCTTTCGCTGTAAAGCATAATTTCAAAATCTGACACGACAGGTGGATTAACAAAAGGCTAAGCTGTGTTTTCCTATATTGCACTTGTGATTTCATGAATATAAATATTTATAGTAATATTTATTGAATGTAGCGCTATGCTATTCAGCGGTTGTTGATGACACTTATCCCGATATCGGGATTACAGCCATAACAAGTTAAAACCTTGGATGAGAGACCAAAGGTTAGCTGTAGATAGATCAATTCTCCAGTAGGAAGTGCTGCCCAGCCTATTGTTGTTTTCTAATAAAGGATATAACGTTGAAAATGTAATTCAGCATATCTTATATCTTATCTTATCTTATAAGCTTTGTCTTTGTTTGAAATTTGGTTACAATTAGCTCTGCCCCCGTACATCACTGGGGCCGAGCTCCCTGCCATCCATAATCACTACACCAGGCATTCAGAGGAAGGCCCAACATTTTTTCAAAGAAGCCACCCAAGCCACAGATTGTTCTCATTGCTACCACAAGGCAACCAGTACCAGTGCATTATGTATGGAACTAACAGGACCCTGAACAGCTTCTACCCCCAAGCAGTAATAATGCTAAACAAGACTGCTAAATAGCTAATCAAATGGCTACCCAGACTACCTCCATTGACACTGACTCTAGGCGCTCACACACTGGACTCTAACCACACACTCACACATAATTACACTGACACCCCAACATACAGTGCATTCTGAAAATATTCAGACCCCTTGACTTTTTCCACATTTTGCTATGTTAGAGCCATATTCTGAAATGGATTTAAATACATTTTTTTTTAAACTCATCAATCTACACACAATACCCCATAATGAAAGTAAAAACAGTTTTATTTAGAAATGTTTGCCAATTTATAAAAAACAAAAAATGGAAATACCACATTTTCTTAAGCACATCCCTTTGGTATGAGAGTCGAAATTGAGTTCAGGTGCATCCTGTTTCAGGATTGTGCCGAGGCACAGATCTGGGGAAGGGTACCAAAAAATGTCTGCAGCATTGTAGGTCCCCCAAACCACAGTGGCCTCTTAAATTGAAGAAGTGTAGAAACGCCTTGACTCTTCCTAGAGTTGGCCGCCCGGCCAAACTGAGGAATAGGGGTAGAATGTCCTTGGTCAGGGATGTGACGAAGAACCCGATAGACACAGAGAGCTCCAAAGTTCCTCTGTGGAGATGGGAGAACCTTCCAGGAGGACAACCATCTCTGCATGTGGCCAGACGGAAGCCACTCCTCAGTAAAAGGCACATGACATAACACTTGGAGTTTGCCAAAAGGCATCTAAAGACTCTCAGACATTGAGAAACAATATTCTCTGGCTTGATGAAACCAAGATTGAACTCTTTGGCGTGAATGCCAAGCGTCACCTCTGGAGGAAAAATACAGTAGCACCATTGCTACAATGAAGCATGGTGGTGGCAGCATCACTCTCTGGGAATGTTTTTGATCGGCAGGGAGACTAGTCAGGACTGAAGGAAAGAAGAACGGATCAAAATACAGAGCGATCCTTGATGAAAACCTGCTCCAGAGTGCTCAGGACCTCAGACTGGGGTGAAGGTTCACCTTCTAACAGGACAACCACCCTAAGCACACAGGACAACAAGGGAGTGGCTTCAGGACATGTCTCTGAATGTCCTTGAGTGGCCCAGCCAGGACTCAAACCCAATCTAACATCTCTGGAGAGATCTGAAAATAGCTGTGAAGCAATGCTCCCCTTCCAACCTGAGAGCTTGAGAGGATCTACAGAGAAGAATGGGAGAAACTCCCCAAATACAGGTGTGCCAAGCTTGTAACGACATACCCAAGAAGACTCAAGGCTTTACACTTATGTAAATGTGATATTTCAGTTGTATATTTATTATACATTTGCAAAAATAAAAAAAATATATTTTTTGCTTTGTCATTATGGGGTGTTGTGTGTAGATTGATAAGGGTGGAAAACTATTTAATCCATTTTAGAATAAGGCTAGAACTTAACAAAATGTGGAAAAAGTCAAGGGGTCTGAATATTTTCCGAACACACTGTACACATACACACACTAGATATGCCCACACACACATTGCAAGCACATGCATGCATTCTGATGCAACACACACACACACACACACACACACACACACACACACACACACACACACACACACACACACACACACTGCTGATACCGTCTTATCTATCTTGTTGTCTAGAAACTTTACCCCTACTATATGTACAGTATACAGCTACCTCAATAACTCAGCACATCGACTCAGTACTGGTACTCCCTGTATATAGAGATGTTTTTATCATTATTCGATATTCACAATGTATTTATTCCTCGTCTCACTATTGTTATTTTTTTCTGCATTGGAAAATGACCCGTCAGTTAGCGCTGTTAGTCTACACCGGTTGTCAACGAAGCATGTGACAAATACAATTTGATTTGATGATGAAATGGTCCTGTGGTTGAAATTTCACCCTCATAACATCAGTTGACATTGTTATTTTTTCAAATCCAATTAGTAGTTTCCACCTCACAAAACATTGAAAAATGATGTTGAAACAACGTTGATTCAATCAGTTTGTGCCCACTGGGTGCCCAGCTCTCCATTGCTGTGTACTATGTGAGTTTTGTCAGCCAAGCTACAACACAGGAACATGAGCAGTCACTATGGCCAATGTATTGACCACGCTACAATGAACTTATCAATCATACCTCTCAAGTACATTGACATTTTTTATTGACGTCATGTTCTGGCTTAGTTTACAGTCATCATTGGTAGCAAACTCCGTAACTTGGGCCTATATTTGCCAACCAAGGATTAAACACTGTAGTACGTTTTAGTTACAGACACCTTGTTAGTAATCTGAAAAGAATGACTAACAACGCAACCAAAATGTCATTCAAGTCACGGAATATGGAAAGTGGGTGTCTGATGCATCTGCCTTGTGCCCTGAACTTAACAGTATGCTCTTGTTTTTAATGAAGTCTGAGACACTATACTGAGGGTTTAACACTATGTGCCCTGACTCAGATGATTGCAATGGATCATAAATAATATGATGACTTGCCAGTACTTATTGACATGCATCTTCAATAGGATCTACAAATCTCTGCCGAGAACCATTTTTTCTCATAAAAATCTCAGGGATGATTGATTCACTTGGCATATAATGGTGTCTGCCTGAGTTTCCTTGTTTCTATTTCAATATGTTCTTTCAATTCTCCCCACAGTTCATATCAGTGAGTTGAGTAGGTTGTACTTCAATGGAAAAGGTGGAGACAAGCCAGCTAGGACATAAACTTCTGAGAACCAAATATTTATCAGAGCTTGGTGAGAGCCTGGTTGTCCTATGGTGATTTTTGGATACAACCTTCCCCCAACTTTCTGGGAATGATGCAGGATAGAGGTTTGGCTTTGGAACATTCTACATGTTTTAAATTGGTATTTCATGACTTTAACAGAAGGTTTCCTAAAAGTTCTAAACATGGTTACATTTCATTTCTAATTTTAAAATGTTCTAGGAACGTTCTGCAATTGGTTTGACATTGGAGATGATATAAAATAGTTCAGAGAACGTTCAGAGATCGCTATGTTCTCTGAATTAATGTTCAGAGAACCAATGTTCTTCTGTGGGAATTTCAGTACTTTCCTAAAGTAATGGAAGTAACCAGGGTGAGTTTTAGCGAGGTCCGGGAAGGCTTGAAAGTAGGAAGGAATACTTATTTTGAAGCTGGGCAGTTTTTTTCTGAAGAGAACAAACATTATTTGTCCAAAAAGGATTCAAGGAGTGTGAAGAGATTCCCCCAATCTATATTGACATAAAAGTTAAACTTTTATGTGGGAATTACAAAGCCTTTTTAAACCTCTAATTAAAACTGCTATGCAGGAAAATACATGCAACAGAATTGATTTCAGGGTACTTCACAGCTCAGAGCATAAATATCGTCTGTCCTCGGTTGCAACACTCACTACCAAATTCCAAACTGCCTCTGGAAGCAACGTCAGCGCAAGAACTGTTCGTAGGGAGCTTTATGAAATAGGCCAGGCAGCCTAAGACCACCATGCGCAATGCCAAGCGTCGGCTGGCGTGGTGTAAAGCTCGCCGCCATTGGACTCTGGAGCAGTGGAAATGTATTCCCTGATGTGATGAATCACGCTTCACCGTCTCGCAGTCCGACAGACGAATCTGCTTTTTGCGGATGCCAGGAGTAAAGTTTGGTGCAGGAATGGTCTGGGGCTGTTTTTCATGGTTCGGGCTAGGCCCCTTAGATTCAGTGAAGGAAAATGTTAACATTACCACATACAATGACATTGTAGATTAATCTGTGCTTCGAACTTTGTGACAACAGCTTGGGGAAGTTTAGTTCCTGTTTAGAGCATGACAATGTCCTCGTGCACAAAGTGAGGTCTATACAGAAATGGTTTGTCAAGATCTGTGCAGGTCAGTCAAGTTATTCCACACAGAGTCCTGACCTCAACCCCATCAAACAACTTTGGGATGAATTGGAACACAGACTGCAAGCCAAGCCTAATCACTCCACATTCGTGCCCGACCTCACTAATGCTCTTGTGGCTGAATGTTCCAACATCGAGTGGAAAGCCTTTTATTTTTTACCTTGATTTAACTAGGCAAGTCAGTTAATTAAGAACAAATTCTTACTTTCAATGACGGCCTAGGAACATTGGGTATCTGCCTTGTTCAGGGGCAGAATGACAGATTTTTACCTTGTCAGTTAAGGGATTCAATCTTGCAAACTTTCAGTTACTAGTCCAACGCTCTAACCATTAGGCTACCTGCCGCTCGTGAAACTGAGGGAGTTAGAACTAAAGGCATAGCTGGAGCAACATAAATTAAAGCTTTTGCAGAAGGCTAGAGAATGTGAGGAGCGATTGGCACAACACACTTAAGTTACAGCACAGGGAAAGATGAGATAAGCGTGCAGACAAACAAGATCAGGAACATGAGCATGCCATTTGATTTAAGAGAGATGGAATGGGAAGCATGACGTATCCAGTCAGGCCATCCTGCACCCTCAACTGAGTTTGATTTTGGTCTGAACAGCCGGCTTGTGCCGCCTTTCAACGAAAAAGAGGTGGTTGTATATTTTACTTTGTTTGAGCGGATTGCCACATCCTTAAAATGGCCGTGAGAGATTTAGTCACTGCTCCTCCAAAGTGTTCTTGTGAGAAAAGCTCTTGACCAGAGCTCAGATTATGACACTTGTCACGTTCGTCGTGTCAGTTTCCTAAGTTGAAACATAAAACTTAGAGCACAAAAAAGCAGATTCTTCTTGTGGGATTACTCTAGCCCATTAAATCTTTGGTTGGGACTGGGGTATCAGGTGCGTATGAACCCTTTGTTTCAGATGGGTTCGTGTCTCCGCAGAGTGGCAACGCTTTTAAGCCGGTGAAGATACTGCGAGACACTGGGGCGTCCCAATCCTTCATTTTGGAGTGTGTTTTGCCTTTGTATGACACTTCAGCAACTGGTTACAGTGTATTAGTACAAGGTGTGGAGATGATGTTCCTTTGTATTATGTGGAACTCTAGTCCTTCTTCTGGCCTGGTCTGAAACAGGATGTTGTGGCTTACTGTAAGTCCTATCGAGTTTGTCAGTGGACGGGTAAACCAAACCAAGTTGTGCTGGTTCCACCTTTGCAGACTATTCCTGCTTTTGATGAACCTTTCAGCAGGGTTCTGGTGGATTGTGTTCGTCCTTTGCCCAAAGCAAAGAGTAGTAATCAGTGTCTCTTGACCATTATGTGTGCTGCCACTCGTTTCCCTGAGGCCATTCCACTGAGGAAGAAGTTTAACTGATGTGGGGTATTTGGTAAATTAAACTGTCACAACACATAGGGGTATATTTATCAATCAGGGCAATTGAAGCCAAGCAGATCTTCATTCCTTCTGCCAAACCTGGTCTGATATCGCAAAGATTTGTCCTGTCCCTTTGGGCATTTAGATAATTCAACTGTATTTTAGGGACTGCAGGTTACCGACATGGAGCTGTTTTTAAGCACCAATAGTCTGTTAGATTACAGGCTAATGCTGTTTTGTGGGGTTTGTATGGAGTCGCTTACAGAACATCTGATAATTTAGTTGCCTGAGTACTTCAGTCTGATAGACTGTGTAGTCTTGTACAATAACAGCACCTCTCTTGTCCGGATGACTGTAGAGGTGGCATTCTGGAGAATTAAGGCCTTGTTTCTCAGAGCAGGTAAAGTTATTCCTGACAGGGGATATAGGCCTCTAGCTTGGATAGGTATTTACACAGTCTGTAGTATGTATCCACAGCTGGGTCAATAGGTCCAGGTGGAATGAACATTGTCCATGCGAAAAGTTCTGAGGGGTTGCAATCTCTAAGGAACCATTTGAGATGCAGTGAGTATGAATTAGGAATATTTAATTAAACAAGTTCTAGTGTCCTGATTCAGGCTGATTTTCTCTTATATGTATATATTTTCTGGTCACCTATTTGTTTTCTTTCTCCCATCAAATCTAAAGAATTAGCCAAATAGATACGAAGAAAATCCACACAGTGGGGCAGCTTCATCTCAAAGTACTTTTCAATTTTAGGCTTTTCAAATATATTCCCTTCTCCTTTCTCTTGTTTATAATATGGCTATATTCCCACTAATATTCCTTTGTGATCAAACTTTTACATGTCTATTTTTCTGTCTTTATAATAATAACAGTAATATTGAATACGTATAGCGCATTTCCCATGCTCAATGCATATGAAATTAGGTTGCTTCTTGCTGTCGAGACTTCCGTCGAAGTCGGCTCCGCTCCTTTTTCCGGAGGCGTTCGGCAGTCGACTTCACCGGCTTTCTAGTCATCGCTGCTCCATTTTTTATGTATCCATTTGTTTTGTCTTGTTCCTTGCACAACTGGTTTTCATTCCCCAATTACACTACATGTATTTATTCCTCTGTTCCCCCTCATGTCTTTGTGGTAGATTGTGTGTTAAGTGTTTTTGAACGCACTATGCTTGTGTGAATTTTTCCCGTGTTATTTCACAAAGCCTGTTTTGTATACATTTGATGTGTTGTGACTGTTTTGCGCATTATACACTTTGCCTTGTTGGCTGGAGGTTTTGGACGCAATTGAGTCCGTCTGTATATCTCTCCTGCCGAAATAAAGTGTGTGCCTGTTCACAATTCTCTGCTCTCCAGCACCTGACTTCAGCACAAGTACGCACATGCCTGACACTAGCTTCTGTCCGCAAATCCTTTGACGGTGTCACGGAATCCTCCGGTATTGCTGCTCATTACGTGCACCAGTTCCGGAGGTCTACGTCACCGGCCTCTAGGCGTCACTGAACTGTCTCATTATGCACACCTGATTCCTATTCCCCTGATTAGTAATTGTATACATGTGCCCTTTGTTCACCATTGTCTTGTCGGTTATTGTTCCAATGTCCGTTGGTCTGTGAGCACCTCTGCTTTGTTATTTCGGCTTCCGTGCTGCCTTTATTGTGCACTTGTTATTGCGGGTCTCGTCCCGTGTATTGTTGTGCATTTGTTATTACGGGTCTCGTCCCATGTATTTATTAGGGGTTTTGCATCAAAATAAAGTTATCTTCGAGCAAAACAACATCCCCAAATAAATGGTTAATTGACCTCCAAAATAAACATTCTGCTGTGGCCATCTCAGTCTCCAGATTTGAACCCCATTGAAACTTGTGTTTTGAATTGTAGGGGGAAATCCATAATTGCAGACAAAGGAAATAAAGGATCTTGAAAGATTCTGTATGGAAGAATGGTCTTAGATCCTAATGTGTTCTCCAATGTCATGAAACAATTTAGAAAAAGGCTCTGTGACATTGTTATCCTCGCAAGGTGAGGTATTGAAAACACTGGTGCCAATAATTGTCCCTTTCTGAGAAAAAAGTATTACTTGTTAAACAAAATCCTTATCTCTGAGCAAATGTATTACTATAAAATAATATAATTTCCCTTTTTGCCTACACTGTTGCTCAGTAATTGTGTAATTTATTTAGTCTTTTTTATTAATATTTTGTGACTTACAAACCTGACTGACCTGGGAAGCCGCATTCTGTTTGACAGAAGCCTGTGACATTACAGACCTTGTTTTTCAACATAAGTAAACTATGAGTATCATCTGAGGTGACCCATTTTTACGAATCCCTTTTGGCCCGACACTCTAGGGGGGATGGTAATGAGACCCGTAACATAACTCAAGCAAATTATAATAGAGACAAAGCAAAAGTGTGAACGAAATAACCAGGACAACTGAAATCTACCGTCAAACTCAAGGTTTATTTGAAAACACACCGTAATGGGGGGAGCAGGAAAAGGGGCTGAGCTGGACCCAAGGAAAGAAACAAGGATTCAAAAACACCCCTAAGCTAGACTAGCCTACTTTAACAACAGCTAACTAACTAACCAAAAATACAGTGGGTGGTCCACCCAGTTCTAACTAGTGTATTTAACAAAGTCTACCTACGGGTAGTGTATGCCCATGGGCGACTTGTCTTGGTTTCCCCTTTTCCCAACAGTAACCAAACACAATAACCAAAAACAATACTCACAGGTGAGGACAAAGTGCTATGGAGGTGCTCAAACAAAAGAGAGGTTAATACACAACGAGAGAGTGAACCACAGAGACCTACAGACATTGCATTTACAGAGAGATTGAGCTCTAGAGCAAACTACTGACAGGGTTTTTAAACCATGGGGAAGGAACTGTGATAGGGTAGGAAACAGGAGGTGTGTCTTCTGATTGATGATTGGTGACTGATTGGGGAGTGATGATTTTCACCTGTGAGGGGAGAAGGAGAGAAAAGAACACAGGATACACACACAGGATACTGGTATCCGTAACACCCATCTATCTCCTGCCTTTATCTACATACCAATCACTGATATTAGTATTTTATCTGGTCCTTGATCTGCTGCGCGTCATCTGTCTTTGTGGTCACGAGTCTGACTTGCGTACTGTACTCCACCTGCATACCCTTCAGTGGAACACACGCAATAGAGATTCATTGCTCGCACAGGTGTCTGTTCATGGACACCTGTGTTCTCCCACTGGGCATATTCACCTACTCAAAGACAGCCAAAAGTTAGTTGAATGTCCAATGTCTATCACTATGCTTTCAACTATCTAAAAGCACAACTAAATTCCAATGGAAAAACGTCTGATTTCTGGTTATTTGTCTCCCAAATGCCTATCACTGCGCTTTCAACCATTAAAAAGAAAATGTCACATGAATTCAACGTCAGATATTTGGTTCATTTATACAACAGATTGTGCTTCATCTAATAGCAGAACCAAATTATTTGGATTGCAGTTGAGATTACATTTAAAAGTGCATGGTACAAGTGATCAACGCCATTTGAGTTTCTGTGCAGATCATTACAGCAATTGTGAAAATCTCCACAGACATGCAATGATCTCTGCATGCTATCTTTATTATATGATTATATAACAAGAAAGTTATAGTTACAGTAACCACAGTGTGGCCATTGAGGTGTTACTCATTTTGAGGTTGAATGTTACATAACTTTGACTAAAGCCATAGGCTATTTTACAATCTAGCAAGTAGTGTTTCCCCACCCTAGAAAGCAATGACCTTTGACTTTCACCTGGAACTCCAGCCAATATTCAGCAACTTCACACAGCCTTTGAAGAGGAGTGGGACAATATTCTACAGGCCACAATCATTAGCCTGACAAACTCTATGCGAAGGAGATGTCACACTGCATGAGGCAAATGCTGGTCACAACAGATGCTGACTGGTTTTCTGATTTACTCCTGCATTTCTGTATTCCCAATCTTGTGAAATCCATAGATTAGGGCCTAATACATTTATTTCAATTGTTCTGATTTCCTTATATGAACTTTAATTCAGTAAAATCTTTGAAATTGTTACATTTTGCTCAGTGTATTTCCAAAGTCCATTAGTTGTCAACTGAACCAAATATCAACATTTTAAGAAGGTTTATCGTCTGCTTGGATAGTTCCATCTGTGCCCACTGGCCTAGTCTGGCTTTAATTCCAGTTTGTTTACACATTAATAATAGATATGTTCAGTGGTGCACTCACAATTAGGCAGAAGAGGCAATTTCAGCAAGCCTCACATCATCAATGGGTCTCTGATGGAACCAGTACCCAATTGTCATACTTGAGTAAAGATACCTGAAATAGAAAATGACTCGAGTGAAAGACACCAAGCAAAATCCTGCTTTATTAAAAGTCTAAAAATATTTGGTTTTAAATATACTTAAGTATCAAAAGTAAACGTATACATAATTTCAAATTCCTTATATTAAAGCAAACCAGAAGACACCATTTTATTTACAAATAGCCAGGTGCACACACCAACACTCGGACATAATTTACAAACGAAACATGTGTTTAGTGAGTCCGCCAGATCAGAGGCAGTATGGGTGACCAGGGATGTTCTCTTGATAATTGCGTGAATCTGACAATTTTTCTGTCCTGCTAATCATTCAAAATGTATGGAGTTCATTTGGGTGTCAGGGAAAATGTATGGAGTAAAAAGTACATCATTTTCTTTAGGAATGTAGTGAAGTAAAAGTCAAAGTTGTCAAAAATATCAATAGTAAAGTACAGATACCCCCAAAAACGACTTAAGTAGTAATTACATTGCCCCTGAGCAAGAGAGTTACCCACTGTTCGCCGAAGACATGGATATCGATTATGGCAGCCCCCGCACCTTTCTGATTCAGAGGGGTTGGGTTAAATGCGAAAGACACATTTCAGTTGAATGCATTCAGTTGTTCCCCAAACTATTTTTTACTGAAGTACTTTACACCACTGCAAGGGGCCTGGTGAGCTGGGCATGCCCAAAAAATAATACTAGTAATAATTTGACAACCAAACACAAATCAAGATGAATAAATATTACCTTTGTAATCAGAAAAGAACCCGCAAGTTAGTATTTCAGTGTTAGTCTTCACCAGTTGTTTACAAAACTGATGATGACACGATCCTGTGGTTGAAATTTCACCATCAAAACAACAGTTGATAGCTTTTTTTAAATCAAATGTTTTTTTGTACGTAGATTCCACGTCACAATATGTTGACATATTAGGTGGAAACAACGTTGATTAATTAATTAAATCAGTTTGTGTCCTGTGGGCTGTTCCGTATGTGTGCGTCAGGTACTCTGAAAAACACACCATGGTGGTAGTATCTTACACAACTAACCGCAGTGTACCTTATGTCTTCAGTTCTGCATAACTTCAAATTGAATGTGCTTAACATTCTATTGACTAGTGCTGAGCGATGTACCTGGTCTTTTTCTGTTTTTAAAGAACTAATTTTGTTCAATTTTTTGAATTCCATTTTGTTCCTTTTTTTCAGTGACTTCGATACACAGTTTCTGTAGAGATAAATCCGATCAAGCCTGAACTGTGTGATATATTAGGGGGTTGTAGTTTCCAACAGGACAATATTCTCAATAGTTTAGCTCAGAAAACATTTTATTTAAACATTTTACAATGACCATAATCAATTGTGCACCTGCTGATTTGTCTAGTCTGTTTGGAGCAGACAGAAACGGAGAAGAGAGAGCTGGCAATGACAGAGATAGAAAGTAGTTGCTTCGCGAGGTATCTCCACCCGAAAATACATGATCTACTACTATAAGTTACTGATAGTTGTAATTCAGCAGTCATAAAAGTATACTGTCACGCCCTGACCTTAGTTTCTTTGTTTTCTTTATTATTTTGGTTAGGTAAGGGTGTGACGAGCGTGGTATGTGTATTTTTGTCTTTTTGTCTAGGGTTTTTGTACTTCTATGGGGTTTTGGGTATTGTCTAGGTATATTTGTGTAATAAATGCCAAAATCACATGAATACAGACAATGGTTAATAAAACTAAAAGTCAAACTTTGGTCCAACCTATTAATGTCAAAAGAAGTTATGTAAAAACAAAGTCTGCACTAATAAGTACATAATTGTGTTCCCAATCAGAGACAGCTGTTTATCGTTATCTCTGATTGGGGATCCTATTTAGGTTGTCATTTTCCATTTTGGTTTTGTGGGTTATTGTTTATGTGTAGTTGCATGTCAGCACTTGTGTAATACAGTCACGTTAGTTTGTTTAGTGTTCTGCGCTTAAATAAAAAAGAATGTATTCATATCACGCTGCGCCTTGGCCTCCTCGTTATGACCAAGTTCCTTATATACCTTATTTACATTAAAGAAATACTAAAATACTGATTTTGGCAGACAGTATAGGAAGTAACTTTATAGAGATGATGACTTGGATTGAAATAAGTAATCAAATAAAACATATGTTATTAAAGTAATGTGAAATGTGAAGCAGTAATGGGAAGTCACCACCAACGCATAGTAAAATTATTGTAAAAAAAAAAGAAGCAAATATCGAAATCGGAAACCGTGATATTTTTTTTAAACCGAACTGACCTCAAAAAACACCAATCGCTCAACACTATTGATGCACCCACAGCATGGGCCACACCTCAACCCACAGCATGGGCCACACCTCAACCCACAGCATGGGCCGCATCTCAACCCACAGCATAGGCCGCATCTCAACCCACAGCATGGGCCGCATCTCTACCCACAGCATGGGCCGCATCTCAACCCACAGCATGGGCCACATCTCAACCCACAGCATGGGCCACATCTCAACCCACAGCATGGGCCACATCTCAACCCACAGCATGGGCCGCATCTCAACCCACAGCATGGGCCGCATCTCAACCCACAGCATGGGCCGCATCTCAACCCACAGCATGGGCCACATCTCAACCCACAGCATGGGCCGCATCTCAACCCACAGCATGGGCCACATCTCAATCCACAGCATGGGCCACACCTCAACCCACAGCATGGGCCGCATCTCAACCCACAGCATGGGCCGCATCTCAACCCACAGCATGGGCCACATCTCAACCCACAGCATGGGCCACATCTCAACCCACAGCATGGGCCGCATCTCAACCCACAGCATGGGCCGCATCTCAACCCACAGCATGGGCCGCATCTCAATCCACAGCATGGGCCACATCTCAATCCACAGCATGGGCCACATCTCTACCCACAGCATGGGCCGCATCTCAACCCACAGCATGGGCCACATCTCAATCCACAGCATGGGCCACATCTCAACCCACAGCATGGGCCACATCTCAATCCACAGCATGGGCCACATCTCAACCCACAGCATGGGCCGCATCTCAATCCACAGCATGGGCCACATCTCAATCCACAGCATGGGCCACATCTCTACCCACAGCATGGGCCGCATCTCAACCCACAGCATGGGCCACATCTCAATCCACAGCATGGGCCACATCTCAACCCACAGCATGGGCCACATCTCAACCCACAGCATGGGCCACATCTCAACCCACAGCATGGTCCGCATCTCAATCCACCGTTTGGGCTACAAACTAATATGACCCATAAAAATTATTGGAGGTACGGATGTAGTTTTGTGTCAACAAAAGAAGGGTTTGAATATGTGTCAAAAAAGAAAACAATATTTTCTTATATCTCCTAGATATAGGAGAGACACTTCAAAACCATATCATTTTTTGACTGTCTTTTTTGCCATTTTATGAAAGTGTTATTCAACAACTTTCTGTGGGCTGTAGTGGAACATTTATTTTATAAAAATTCCAAATCAAATAGTTAATTGATCTAAGGTATGAACATCTCCCAACAATTCCACATGTTAGCTTAGTTGAAATTATCAAGCCACAAAGTCCAAAAAATCTAACCCAATCCTAACATTAACCCCAACTTTAACCACACTGCTAATACCTAACCCTAACATTAAACTAAGTCCCAAAAGCTCATTTTTGTTTACATGCATCTTTACAATATAGCCAATTTTGACTTGGCAGCTGGACCAACTAGCGTAAATCGCTAGGTTCTGCCTCCAGAGCAAGATTCATCACAATAAACATTGACCTGCGTCTTTTTCTGTCTTTTCATTAACCTTCTTTACCTCTTTTCATTTTAAAGGCTAGCTGGTGATCACAAAATAAAAAAAAGGTTCCTTGGGATGTCCCCACCATAAACCCTAACCCTAATCTTAAATAACCCCTAGCCTAAACCCAACCCCAACATGAACCCTTACCAAACCTTACCGTTACCTTAACCTTTTATATTTCAATTTCATTGAGATGACGTCAGAGGTGGGACGTCCCAAGAAGTTTGAAAATCAAATCTAATTGTTCTATTTAATTGTTCTTTGTCACGCCCAGAATAATTTCCAAAGGCCAGACTGCAATCAGTGTGTACCTTACCAGAAATATGTTAATGTGATGATTCCTTACCTGAAATAAGTTAATGTGATGACATTGAATCAACATGAAAACTGATTGGATTTGCAGAAAGTAATCAACAAGGGAATTTAGTCTTTTTTTTAACCTAAATTCAATTACATGTTGACATTTAGTTTATTTCACGTTAAATTCACATAGTTGACAAATCAGCCAAATGTGAATGAAAACTAGACGTTGAACTGATGATGTCTGAACCCAGTGGGCTTAGACCATTCCTCCATACAGAATCTTTTTAGATCTTTGATATAATTTCTCTGCGTTTGTGGACTGCCCTATTCAATTCAAACCACATGTTTTCAATGGAGTTCATGTCTGGAGTCTGAGATGGCCATTGCAAAATGTTGATTTGTAGTGACTTAATAAACTACTTTTAAATTTGGTGGTGGATCTTTGATTTCATGGGGCTATTTTGGATCCACTGGTCCTGGGCACATTAAGGTCAACGGCAATTGGGCGGCAAATTGGGTTTCAGTTGGGTGTTGTTTTTACAGTACCACACAACTTTCAACCCACAACTTGATCCACCCCCAGGCAAATGTGGCACCACAGATCTCAGAGTTCTGGGGCAATTCATTTATTCTTTGATGGTAACCAGGTAAAACTCAGAAACCTAGCTGTAGCAAGGACCTGAAGGGTTGAGCCTGCTCTAAATGCTCCAATGAGGGTAAATTGATGAAGAATTCCACATGATTCATGGACATGAGAGTAATTGGAGTGTAACTAGAGGGACTTTGTCTGCTGTCAGGAGGAAGCTGTACCACATTTTCACACTCATTTGAACAAAGAACAACATAGCAATTTAGATGTGGAGTAAAAATTACCTTAGACTTATTTGAGCTCTCAATCTGAAGCACTTTTCACACAAAACAGTTTACAGACTGTGAATTAGTGCAGTTTGGGTTCAGATTTCTTCGCAGTGCTGTAAGTAAAATGACGCTTGTACTTATCACATGAAACACACCCACTGTATCCCAGAAAGCAGATCAACTTGATAATAATTGACATGGAATGTATTTTCACTTTAGAGACTGACAATCTAACATCAAAGAGGACAGGTGATGAATGCCGGGTGTCATAAGTAAAAAATGCATCGTTACCGCCTTCCTGCTCCACAAACCCTTATCTAAATCTTGATCTCGATCTGTCACATTGTGTTGAGTCACATTTGAGAAGTAGAGCATGACACGGGTAGTCTGACTGACATCTAACTTGAAATCCTCCTGACTTCAGAGTCTGGAAAGGCTATTTACAGTTGAAGTCGGAAGTTTACATACAGTGGGGAGAACAAGTATTTGTCTTAGGTCAGTCAGGATCACCACTTTATTTTAAGAATGTGAAATGTCAGAATAATAGTAGAGAGAATGATTTATTTCAGCTTTTTTTATTTCTTTCATCACATTCCCAGTGGGTCAAAAGTTTACATACACTCAATTAGTATTTGGTAGCATTGCCTTTAAATTGTTTAACTTGGGTCAAATGTTTTGAATAGCCTTCCATAATAGGTTGGGTGAATTTTGGCCCATTCCTCCTGACAGAGCTGGTGTAACTGAGTCAGGTTTGTAGGATCCTTGCTTGCAAACGCTTTTTCAGTTCTGCCCACAAATTTTCTATAGGATTGAGGTCAGGGCTTTGTGATTACCACTCCAATACCTTGACTTTGTTGTCCTTAAGCCATTTTGCCACAACTTTGGAAGTATGCTTGGGGTCATTGTCCATTTGGAAGACCCATTTGTGACGAAGCTTTAAATTCATGACTGATGGCTTGAGATGTTGCTTCAATATATCCACATAATTTTCCATCCTCATGAAGCCATCTATTTTGTGAAGTGTGCCAGTCCCTCCTGCAGCAAAGCACCCGCACAACATGATGCTGCAATCCCCGAGCTTCACGGATGGGATGGTGTTCTTCGGTTTGCAAGACTCCCCATTTTTCCTCCGAGCATAACGATGGTCATTATAGCCAAACAGTTCTATTTTTGTTTCATCAGACCAGAGGACATTTCTCCAAAAAGTACAAGCTTTGTCCGCATGTGCAGTTGCAAACCGTAGTCTGGCTTTTTTTAATGGCAGTTTTGGAGCTGTGGCTTCTTCCTTGCTGAGCGGCCTTTCAGGTTATGTCCATACAGAACTCGTTTTAATGTGGATATAGATAATTTTGTACCTGTTTCCTCCAGCATCTTCACAAGGTCCTTTGCTGTTGTTCTGGAATTGATTTGCACTTTTCACACCAAAGTACGTTCATCTCTAGGAGACATAACGCATCTCCTTCCTGAGAGGTGTGATGGCTGCGTGGTCCCATGGTGGTTGTACTTGCATAATATTGTTTGTACAGATGAATGTGGTAAAGTCAGGTGTTTGGAAATTGCTCCCAAGGATGAACCAGACTTGTGGAGGTCTACAATTTTTTTAGAGGTCTTGGCTTATTTCTTTTGGTTTTCCCATGATGTCAAGCAAAGAGGGCACTGCGTTAGAAGGTAGGCCTTGAAATACATCCACAGGTACACCTCCAATTGGCTCAAATGATGTCAATTAGCCTATCAGAAGCTTCTAGAGCCATGACATCATTTTCTGGAATTTTCCAAGCTGTTTAAAGGCACAGTAAACTTAGTGTATGTAAACTTCTGACCCACTGGAATTGCGATACAGTGAATTATAAGTGAAATAATCAGTCTGTAAACAATTGTTGGAAAAATTACTTGAGTCATGCCCAAAGTAGATGTCCTGACCGACTTGCAAAAACCATTTAGTTTGTTAACAAGAATTTTGTGGAGTGGTTGAAAAGCGAGTTTTAATGATACCAACTTAAGTGTATGTAAACTGGCGTGGCAGGCACCCCCTTCCAATACAACTGTTGGATTTTCAAATCCAAACGAGAGGTCAATACCCCAGGAAAATGTTTTTACATTTGAGAAAACCATTCAAAGCTCAAGCCAACTTCCGCATGAATACTGCACTAACAAGGGACTCTTGTCCAGACCAGTGTGTCACAGCTCTCCCTCACTGTGTATCGAGTCAGCCAGGCTACAACACAGGCACACAAAAAGTCACTGTAGCCAACAGAATAACACAACTACATTGAATTTATCAATCATACCTCTCAAGTACGGTGACATCGTTCTTTGGTTTATTTGACAGCCATCTTTGTTACTTGTGAGGATTCTGTGTTATGCACTATAGCCCGTTACCATATATGTGATTGAATATTATCTGCTGTTGGCTTGTGTGGATGTATGTGTTATGCAACATAGCTGACTTGAGACATTGTTAACAGTTTCAGGGCCATGGGCCTTTCTCGTGATGGAAAAATACAGAATAACATGAAGACAGGACCTGTGCAATGAGTTGTGGGGGCACATTCAGAATGTAGTGTTGCGGGAACAAACGGTATTTTGTTAGATAACAGGAACCAGGTGTGAGATAACTGTATTGAGTGTGTGAAGCATAGACATTCTACACAACTACAACGACTGACCGCTGAAGCGCTTAGGGGGCTGGGACCAGCTCGGGCGCCAACAATCAGGCTGAGTGAGTTTAAACCACGCCCAGTCTCTACTCTGATAGGCCGGCTCGGAAGCAGGAACTACTTCTGTCAAGAGTATATTATAATATCTTTGTCAGGAACAAGTCAGTTCTCTGTTTTGCCCTGCGAGGTGTGATAATTTTTGCATTTACAAAAAAATTGCATTTACCACTTATTGCTTAACTAATAAAAAATACATAGCATACAATGCGGTGACTCATTGTCATATTTATCCTGATACCAGATTCGATTGACAGAACCCTAACATATTAAACGTCGTATTTTTAAACCAATGATTAAAAACTGTAGTAAATTTGAGTTACAGCTAATTAGTCACTGACACCTTGTTAGTAGTCTGAAAATAATGACCAACAAGGGAGCCAAAATGTCCTTTAAATCAGGGAATTTGGAAAGTGGGTGACTGATGCATCTGCATTGCTTAGAGATTATAAAGTTTAATAGTCACATGTACAGGGTTGCAGATGTAATTACAGTGTACAGTGAAATTCTTAATCTCAGAACTCCAACATTGCAGGACAATGTGAATAAAAATAATAACTAAAATGTAAATCGTATATACATATTAACAACTGTAGCAATGAAAAATGACCATTGGGTTGGGTGAAGGGTAAATGTCTGATGACAGAGAGAGGGGGGCGGGGGTCCATAGAAAGAGCAGTAGAGGGGAGGGGGGGTGTAGGAAGGGGGTCCCTGATGATCTTCTTGGCCTTCCTGCAACAACCTGGTGCGACATAGGTGTCAGAGCTACAGTGGCTTGCAAAAGTATTCACCCCCTTGGCATTTTTCCTATTTTGTTGCAACCTGTAATTTAAATGGCTTTTATTTGGATTTCATGTAATGGCAATACACAAAAAAGTCAAAATTGGTGAAGTGAAATGAAAACAATTCATCATTCTCTCATTCACAGGTTAGCGTTTTTCGTCATGATTCTTGTTCTGGAGGTAGCTCTGCATAGTGGTCACTAGCTGACCAAGCCAAAAAGTCCAAAAAATCTAACCCAATCCTAACCTTTACCCCAACTTTTACCACACTGCTAATACCTAACCCTAATGTTAAATTAAGTCCCAAAAGCTCATTTTTGTTTACATGCATCTTTACAATATAGCCAATTTTGACTTTGCAGCTGGACCAACTAGCGTAAATCGCTAGATTCTGCCTCCAGAGCAAGATTCATCACAATAAACATTGACCTGCGTCTTTTTCTGTCTTTTCAATAACCCTCTTTACCTCTTTTCATTTTAAAGGCTAGCTGGTGATCACAAAATAAAAAAAAGGTTCCTTGGGATGTCCCCACCATAAACCCTAACCCTAATCTTAAATAACCCCTAGCCTAAACCCAACCCCAACATGAACCCTTACCAAACCTTACCGTTACCTTAACCTTTTATATTTCAATTTCATTGAGATGACGTCAGAGGTGGGACGTCCCAAGAAGTTTGAAAATCAAATCTAATTGTTCTATTTAATTGTTCTTTGTCACGCCCAGAATAATTTCCAAAGGCCAGACTGCAATCAGTGTGTACCTTACCAGAAACATGTTAATGTGATGATTCCTTACCTGAAATAAGTTAATGTGATGACATTGAATCAACATGAAAACTGATTGGATTTGCAGAAAGTAATCAACAAGGGAATTTAGTATTTTTTTCATGACATTTTAACCTAAATTCAATTACATGTTGACATTTTGTTTATTTCATGTTAAATTCATGTTAGTTGACAAATCAGCCAAATGTGAATGAAAACTAGACGTTGAACTGATGTCTGCACCCTGTGGGCTTAGACCATTCCTCCATACAGAATCTTTTTAGATCTTTGATATAATTTCTCTGCGTTTATGAACTGCCCTATTCAATTCAAACCACAGGTTTTCAATGGGGTTCATGTCTGGAGACTGAGATGGCCATTGCAAAATGTTGATTTTTAGTGACTTAATAAACTACTTTTAAATTTGGTGGTGGATCTTTGATTTCATGGGGCTATTTTGGATCCACTGGTCCTGGGCACATTAAGGTCAACGGCAATTGGGCGGCAAATGGGGTTTCAGTTGGGTGTTGTTTTCAAGGTACCACTCAACTTTGAACCCACAACTTGATCCACCCCCAGGCAAATGTGGCACCACAGATCTCAGAGTTCTGGGGCAATTCATTTATTATTTGATGGTAAACAGGTAAAACCTAGCTGTAGCAAGGACCTGAAGGGTTGAGCCTGCTCTAAATGCTCCAATGAGGGTAAATTGATAAAGAATTCCTCCTGATTCATGGACATGAGAGTAATTGGAGTGATTTGGTGTAACTAGAGGGACTTTGTCTGCTGTCAGGAGGAAGCTGTACCAAATTTTCACACTCATTTGAACAAAGAACAACATAGCAATTTAGATGTGGAGTAAAAATTACCTTAGACTTATTTGAGCTCTCAATCTGAAGCACTTGTCATTCACACAAAGCAGTTTACAGACTGGGAACAAGTGTAACATACTGTACAGTGCAGTTTGACTGCACAGCCTTGCATTGATGCTACTGCAGCTTGTGTTCAGATTTCTTGGCAGTGCTGTAAGTTAAATTATGTTTGGGTTGGCCGTGGCGGAGATCTTTGTGGGCTATACTCGGCCTTGTCTCAGGATGGTAAGTTGGTGGTTGAAGATATCCCTCTAGTGGTGTGAGGGTTGTGCTTTGGCAAAGTGGGTGGGGTTATATCCTTCCTGTTTGGCCCTGTCCGGGGGTGTCCTCGGATGGGGCCACAGTGTCTCCTGACCCCTCCTGTCTCAGCCTCCAGTATTTATGCTGCAGTAGTTTATGTGTCGGGACCTAGGGTCAGTTTGTTATATCTGGAGTACTTCTCCTGTCCTATCCGGTGTCCTGTGTGAATTTAAGTATGCTCTCTCTAATTCTCTCTTTCTCTCTTTTTTTCTCTCTCTTGGAGGACCTGAGCCCTAGGACCATGCCTCAAGACTACCGGGCATGATGACTCCTTGCTGTCCCCAGTCCACCTGGCCGTGCTGCTGCTCCAGTTTCAACTGTTCTGCCTGTGATTATTATTATTTGACCATGCGGGTCATTTATGAACATTTGAACATCTTGGCCATGTTCTGTTATAATCTCCACCCGGCACAGCCAGAAGAGGACTGGCCACCCCACATAGCCTGGTTCCTCTCTAGGTTTCTTCCTAGGTTCTGGCCTTTCTAGGGAGGTTTTCCTAGAGACTGTGCTTCTACACCTGCATTGCTTGCTGTTTGGGTTTTAGGCTGGGTTTCTGTACAGCAGTTTGAGATATCAGCTGATGTATGAAGGGCTATATAAATACAATTGATTTGATTTTGTACTTATCACATGAAACACACCCACAGTCTCCTAGAAAGCAGATAAACTTGATAATAATTGACATGGAATGTATTTTCACTTTAGAGACTGACAATCTAACATCAAAGAGGACAGGTGTTGACGAATGCCGGTTGTCATAAGTTTAAAAAATGCATCGTTACCGCCTTCCTGCTCCACAAACCCTTATCTAAATCTTGATCTCGATCTGCCACATTGTGTTGAGTCACATTTGAGAAGTAGAGCATGACACGAGTAGTCTGACTGACATCTAACTTGAAATCCTCCTGACTTCAGAGATTGGAATGGCTATTTACAGCTGAAGTCGGAAGTTTACATACAGTGGGGAGAACAAGTATTTGGGTCGTTGTCATGCTGGAAGACCCAGCCACGACCCATCTTCAATGCTCTTACTGAGGGAAGGAGGTTGTTGGCCAAGATCTCAGGATACATAGCCTAATCCATCTTCCCCTCAATACGGTGCAGTCGTCCTGTCCCCTTTGCAGAAAAGCATCCACAAAGAATGATGTTTCCACCTCTATTCTTCACGGTTGGGATGGTGTTCTTGGGGTTGTACTCATCCTTCTTCTTCCTCCAAAAACCTCTATTGTTGTCTCATCAGACCACATGACCTTCTCCCATTCCTCCTCTGGATCATCCAGATGGTCATTGGCAAACTTCAGCAGGGCCTGGACATGCGCTGGCTTGAGCAGGGGGACCTTGCGTGCGCTGCAGGATTTTAATCCATGACTGTGTAGTGTGTTACTAATGGTTTTCTTTGAGACTGTGGTCCCAGCTCTCTTCGGGTCATTGACCAGGTCCTGCCGTGTAGTTCTGGGCTGATCCCTCACCTTCCTCATGATCATTGATGCCCCACGAGGTGAGATCTTGCATGGAGCCCTAGACCGAGGGTGATGGACCGTCATCTTGAACTTCTTCCATTTTCTAATAATTGTGCCAACAGTTGTTGCCTTCTCACCAAGCTGCTTACCTCTTGTCCTGTAGCCCATCCCAGCCTTGTGCAGGTCTACAATTTTATCCCTGATGTCCTTACACAGCTCTCTGGTCTTGGCCATTGGGTTGGGTTGGGTGAAGGGTAAATGTCCGTTGACAGAGAGAGGGGGGGCGGGGGTCCATAGAAAGAGCAGTAGAGGGGAGGGGGGTGTAGGAAGGGGGTCCCTGAAGATCTTCTTGGCCTTCCTGCAACAACCAGGTGCGACATAGGTGTCAGAGCTACAGTGCCTTGCAAAAGTATTCACCCCCTTGGCATTTTTCATTTCATGTAATGGCAATACACAAAATAATCCAAATTGGTGAAGGGAAATGAAAAAATTACTTGTTTCAATTATAATTTTTTTATGTAAAAGTGGTGGGTGAATATGTATCCACCCCTTTGCTATGAAGCCCCCAAATAAGATCTGGTGGAACCAATTACCTTCAGAAGTGACATAATTAGTTAAATAAAGTAATCTGTGTGCAATCTAAATGTCACATGATCTGTTACATGATCTCAGTATACATCCACCTGTTCTGAACGGCCCCAGAGTCTGCAACACTACTAAGCAAGGGGCACCAAGAAACTTTGAACATCCCACGGAGCACCATTAAATCCATGATAAAAAAATTGAAAGAATATGGCACCACAACAAACCTCAAGGACCAGGCATGGAGGGCATTAATCAGAGGCAACAAAGAGACCAAAGATAACCCTGAAGGAGCTTCAAAGCTCCACAGCGGAGATTGAATAATCTGTCCATAGTACCACTTTAAGCTGTACACTCCATAGAGCTGGACTTTATGGAAGTATGGCCAGAAAAAAGCCAATGCTTAAAGAAAAAATATAAGAAAACCCATTTGTTGTTTGCCAAAAGTCATGTGGGAGGCTCCCCAAATATATGAAAGAATGTACTCTAGTCAGATGAGACTAAATCTGAGCATTTTGGCCATCAAGGAAAATGCAATGTCTGGCGCAAACCCAACACCTCTCATCACCCTGAGAACACAAATCCCACAGTGAAGAATGGTGGTGGCAGCATCATGATGTGGGGATGTTTTTCATCGGCAGGGACTGGGAAACTGGTCAGAATTGAAGGAATGATGGATGGCGCTAAATACAAGGACATTCTTGAGGGAAACCTGTTTCAGTCTTCCAGAGATTTGAGACTGGGACGGAGGTTCACCTTCCAGCAGGACAATGACCCTAAGCATACTGCTAAAGCAACACTCGAGTGGTTTAAGGGGAAACATTTAAATGTCTTGGAATGGCCAAGTCAAAGCCCAGACCTCAAACCAATTGAGAATCTGTGGTGTGACTTAAAGATTGCTGTACACCAGTGGAACCCATCAAACTTGAGGGAGCTGGAGCAGTTTTGACATGAAGAATGGGCAAAACTCCCAGTGGCTAGATGTGCCAAGCTTATAGAGACATACGCCAAGAGACTTGCAGCTGTAATTACTGCAAAAGGTGGTTCTACAAAGTATTGAGTTTGGGGGGATAAATAGTTATGCAAATTTCTTCAGCATCCTGAGGTTGAAGAGTCGCTGTCAATCCTTCTTCGCCAAGGTGTTCGTGTGTTTTGACCATTTTAGCTCTTCAGAGATTTGTACGCCGAGCAACTTGACGTTTTTAACCATCTTCACACTGACCCCGTTGATGAGGATGGGGGGTGTGCCTAGCCTGGTTCCTCTTGAAGTGCACATTCAGCTCCTATGTTTTGCTGATGTTGAAGGAGAGGTTGTTTACTGTACCTGGCACAACGCCGTGAGAGTGCCTACCTCCTCCGTGCAGGCCGTTGAGCTCGTTGTTGGTAATCAGTCATACTACTGTTGTGTCGTCAGTGAACTTGATGACGGAGTTGGAACTGTGAGGCCACACATTAGTAGCTATGCAGGGAGTACAGGAGGCGACATAACAATGCACTTTGTTTTGTTTCTAACACACTGTATTGGAGGGGTTGACTCTCTGCCCTGACGACGACTCAAATTATTACAATGGATCTTAAATAATATGATGAATTACCAGTATGCATCGACATGCATCTTCAATAGAATCTACAAATCTCAGCCGATATATTTTTCTCATGAAAACCTCAGGGATGATTGATTCACTTGGCATATAATGGTGTCCGCCTGGGTTTCCTTGTTTCTATCTCAACATGTTCTTTCAATTCTCCCCACAGTTCATAACAGTGAGTTGTGCAGGTTGTACTTCAATGGGAAAGGTGGAGAGACTACCCAGCTAGCGCATAACATTCTGAGAACCATATATTTATCAGAGCTTGGTGAGAGCGTGTTCGTCCTGTAGTTATTTTGAGTACAACCTTCCAACAAATATCTTGGAACGGTGCAGGATAGATGCTTGGCTTTGGAACATTCTCAGCACAAGATAAATACATTTTTTGGGGGTATTTCATGACTTTAACAGAAGGTTTCATAAAAGTTCACATTTAAATTTTATTTCAATTTTGGTAGTATTCTATGAACGTTCTGCAACTGGTTCGACATTGGGAATGTCCTAAAATAGTTCTGAGAACGTTAAGAAACAATGTTCTTCTGTGGGACTTTCAGTACTTCAGCATAATATTTTCTACAGGCAGAGACGTAACCAGGGTTTGAGTTCTAGTGAGGGCCGGAAAGAATGCTTCTTTTGAAGCTGGATAGTTTTTCTTCTGAAGAAAGAACATGCTTTTATCCAGATTCCCCCAATCTATATTTGCATCTATTCAGTCAGGTTGCAAATAAAGTGCCATTTTAGATGTATTTTGTCTGGAGCAATTGTACTGTTTAAAACACTATGATGAACTGTATTCCAAATAGCCTACTGTTAAATCATGTCACTTTATCTAGGTTGACTGGTTGTGTCACTATGAGGGGCGGCAGGTAGCCTAGTGGTTAGAGCGTTGGAGTAGTTCTGCCCCTGAACAAGACAGTTAACCTGCTGTTCCTAGGCCGCCCCTGTAAATAAGAATTTGTTCTGAACTGACTTGCCTAGTAAAATAAAAATAAATGAGGTCCAAGTTAGTCTTTCATTAGGTACTGCATATCTTTCCTGGCAAACCTCACCTAACTTTCTGCTTTTCAAATGGGTGTTCTTTTTACAGTATTACACAACTTGAAAGCCCCCAAGCCTATTGAAAAAAGGAGGCGTGTTTATCGTTTCTAGTTGAGGTGTACGACTGAATAAAATGAGGGAGGATGGGAGGCTGAGTGCACAGGACGGAGAGGTGAAGACAGGTGCAGCTTCAAGGTAAGAGGAGTCTGGCATTCATGCAAACAGACATTTATGGCACAATATACCCTGCTTTTAAGATATGACATGTTTGAAGTGGCACACACCTCATTGACTAGGCTGGGCTAAGAAGTAACATCTGTTTTAATGCATTTATGCCATTTAGAGTCACATCAGGGAAAACAGTCAAACAAAAAAAAATGTCTATTTACTCACGTTTGCTGCTGGGACACACGAAGGAAACTAAAACAATTCATTGAGTTTTGCACTAGAAGCTGGAAGATACCCAACAACAGGTGAAGGTGGAGTTTTAATGCCAGCCTTTCCCGACAAACATTGTGGCCATGTTCCACTGTTAAGACGTGGCATGCATCAACCAATGATTGGGTACCACATCTACTGTGTCATCGATGTGGATAGCTGATACATAAAATACCTATCAAGGCGTTGTAAGAGCTGGCATGCGTCAGCAATGCCTGGGCGGAGGTACAGTACATGCCGATTAAGTCATAGGAGCATTAGCAGCTCTTAAAGTGCCAGAACCACATTTTGGCCTTTGTAACACAGGCTCTGCTGAGTTATACCTACTATAATACGCTTAACTTGCTATAATAACTAAATCATTTTAATTGATTGCATTTATATATTGTCTTTCCAGCTGCTCAAAGTGCTGTAATGGGGGGCAAACTCACCTCATCCACTATAAATGTGTAGCACCCACTTGGGTGATGCATGGTAACCATCTGTGCCAGAACGCGCACCGCACATCAGCTATCAGGTGGAGAGGTGAGGAGGGTTATTTGCCAATATGGAATGAGGGGCATGATTAGGTGGCCATGATGGAAATGGGGCCATGATGTGATTTTACAGACAGGATCTACATTTGATCACCCTGTTGCAGGAGATTGAAACCTTTGTAGTGTATTTGAGGTTTAAAAAGGCTTCTAAAGTTTGGAATTTCCACTTTGAATGTTTCATTTATATTTTTGTTCGGTATATACTGAAAACATACTACCGTTCAAAAGCTTGGGGTCACATAGAAATGTCCTTGTTTTTGAAAGAAAAGCAATTTTTTTTGTCCGTTTAAAATAACATCAAATTGATCAGAAATACAGTGTAGACATTGTTACTGTTGTAAATGACTATTGTAGCTGGAAACGGCTGATTTGTTTATGGAATATCTACATAGACGAACCAAGGCTCATTATCAGCAACCATCACTCCTGTGTTCCAATGTACGCTGTGTTAGCTAATCCAAGTTGATCATTTTTATAAGGCCTTTCGCAATTACGTTAGCACATCTGAAAACTGTCGTTCTGATTAAAGAAGCAATACAACTGGCCTCCATTACACTAGTTGAGTATCTAGAGCGTCAGCATTTGTGGGTTCAGTTACAGGCTCAAAATGGCCAGAAACAAAGACCTTTCTTCTGAAACTCGTCAGTCTATTCTTGTTCCGAGAAATTGCCAAGAAACTGAAGATCTCATTCAACGCTGTGTACTACTCCCTTCACAGAACAGTGCAAACTGGATCTAACCAGAATAGAAAGAGTGGTGGAAGGCCCCGGTGCACAACTGAGCAAGAGGACAGGTATATTAGAGTGTCTAGTTTGAGAAACAGACGCCTCACAAGTCCTCAACAGGCAGCTTCATTAAATAGTAACCTCCAAAACACCAGTCTCAACATCAACAGTGAAGAGGCGAATCCGGGATGCTGGCAGCAGGGGTTCAAACTCTAGAACCCAGTTCCTACATTTGAATATAAACATTTATTTTATCTAACAAAACTATGCTACAATTTATCTCTGGGACCCTCAGGATGACAAATCAGAGTAAGATTACTGAATGTAAGTACATTATTTACTTTCAGAGGTGAATGTATCAAACCAGTTGCCGTGATAAATGTTTTTTGTTGTTGTGCACTCTCCTGAAAAAATAGCATGGTATATTTTCACTGTAATAGCTACTGTAAATTGGACAGTGCTGTTAGATTAAAAACCTCTTTAAGGATCGGACCCTTTGTTTCAACATTCACCTAAAATGACATACCCAAATTTAACTGCCTGTAGCTCAGGACCTGAAGCAAGGATATGCATATTCTTGATACCGTTTTAAAGGAAACACTTTGAACTTTATGCAAATTTGAAACGAATGTAGGAAAATACAACACATTAGATCTGGTAAAAGATCTGGTATAATACAAAGGGAAAAAAATGTTTTTTTATCAGATTTTTTCTATCCTCTTTGAAATGCAAGAGAAAGGCCACAATGTATTATTCCAGTTTAGGCACCATTTAGATTTTGGCCACTAGATGGCAGTAGTGTATGTGCAACGTTTTAGACTAATCCAATGAACCATTGAATTTCTGCCCAAATGTGCCTAATTCGTTATTTAATACATTTTTAAGTTCATAACTGTGCACTCTCCTCAAACAATAGCATGATATTATTTCACTGTATTATCTACTGTAAATTGGAAAGTGTAGTTAGATTAACAATAATTTAAGCTTTCTGCCCATATCAGATGCTTCTTACAACCTCATGCTAATCACGTTAGCTCATGTTAGCTCAACCGTCCCATGGAGAGAATTGTAAAAGTTTCTAGCAATGATTGTATCTAAGGAAGGAAATATATCTATTCCCAAATACAGTATTTAAAGTAGAAATTTAGTCCTCCATCTGGGTCTTATTAAGAGGCAGTAGGGCAGATTTGGTTGGATTTATTTTATAACTTGAGATGGAACTGAATTTGAACCAGCGTTTGGGTGGGATTGAGATATATTGTATAGATAAAGTAAGATATCATCGCTGTATAATGAGATAATGTGATCTGCAGAATTGAGAGATATTAGTGTAATTTCTTTCGATTGTCAAATTTGCCTAGGCCAGCGGTTCCATAGACAATAAAAAAACAGTGGTGAGATGGGATGACCTTTCCTGCTACTTCTAGTTATTTGGAACCGAACAGAGCAGGTATTGCCTGTTATTACTATGGCTGAGGGATTGGCATACAGTATTGTAATCATATCAATGAAATTGGAGCCAAGTCCCATACTGTACGTTCCAAAACTGACCAAAGATGTGACCATTCTAATTCATCAAAAGCTTTTTCTGCGTTGAGAGAGAGAACTGCCCAGGGAGCTTTGGTTTCTGATGAAGCATGTTAGATATGTAATAGACAACAGAGGTTATCGGGGATAATCGTTTTTTACAAACCCGCTTTGGTTCGGATGTACCAATTTGGGTTTTGAGTTTTGAGACGGGACGGCATGACTTTAGAAAATAGTTTAATATCTGTTAAAGGGAGATAGTGAGAGCACTTGTTGGCCTCCTTACCTTTTTTTATGAAAGCGAAATTAGTGCTGTATTTACATCCCTTTGTGAACGGCTATGTTAATCATTTCAACTAACATTGGACCTAATTGGTTCCAAGATTTTAAATAGACCTCAGGAGGAATACCATCCAAACCAGGTGATTTGCCTTTATTCATGTTATCCAATGCCCTTTTGAGTTCAAGGTGAGAGGTTCAGGCTCCCAGCAAGCCGTTAAAATGTGGTTGTTTATCTACCTTACTTGAATGCAATGACTGTAAGTCACTTTGGATAACGTGTCTGCTAAATTACCAAGATGGAAATGTAAAAATGAACACTTGCAAAGCAAACTGGGTATTATACTAATGAGCTTCACCACTAAACAAGACCAAATTTGGTCAGTCTGGACCAAATCTGAACCAATCATAGACGTCCATGTTTCACAAGTTTAGAAAGCATAGTACAGCACAGTACAGTACAGTAGAGCCTAGTAAAGTATAGTGGAGTACGGTAGATTCCGAACATGTGAAATGTAGACGTCTACTTTTAGGTCAAATCAAGGCCGGTTGGACCGGGACAGATCTGAACCAATCATAAACATCTATCTTTGTGGACGTTGTGACGTTGAAGTCAAGGCCGGTCCGTACCGGACCAAAAATCTGCCTTTGAAGATGTTCAAATCAAAGCCAGGGCGGACTGACCAAATTTCAACAACTTTTTAACATCCATGGACATCCAGCGTCAGTCGCTGCTCAGTGGGCTCTCCATTCATAATTGCCTTCATCTCGCTTTCAGATGAATCGACTTGTGGTTATCATTGCGACTATCCTTGTCCCCACTGGATACAGTGCTGCAGAAGTTTGTAAGTGATTATTTTGTTATTTTGTTGGCCTGTGACTGTCTTCTGCTATACATTTTGTGACTCTGCATAACTTTTCCCCTTTTCAATTTGAACAGTGTGGTGTTACCATGATCCTAGTTGTAGTAAGTATTGATTTTAACCCCATGGTTACAGTGTACACTGAGTATACCAAACATTAGGAACACCTTCTTAATATTGAGTTGGACAGCCTCAATTCATCGGGGCATGGACTCTACAAGGTGTCGAAAGCATTCCACAGGGATGCTGGCCCATGTTGACTCAGTTGTGTCAAGTTGGCTGGATGTCCTTTGGGTGGTGGAACATTCTTGATACACATGGAAAACTGTTGAGCATGAAAACAAATCAGCTTTGCAGTTCTTGACACAAGCCGGTGCTCCTGTCACGTACTACCATACCCTGTTTGAAGGCACCTCAAACTTTTGTCTTGCCGATTCACCCGCTGAATGATACACAATCTCAATTGTCACAAGGCATAATAAACCTTCTTTAACCTGTATCTTCCTTCTTTAACCTGTCTCTTCCCCCCATCTACACTGATTGAAGCGATTTTAACAAGTGCTATAAATAAGCTTTCACCTGGATTCACCTGGTCAGTCTTTGTCATGGAAAAAGCAAGTGTTAATGTTTTGTATACTCAGTGTAATTTTTATTCACAAATTGTACATTAAGCATTTGCTTGAAGTGATTGTAATGGCAGTGGATAAGAGACTATAGAATGTATGTATTAGCATATTATATGACCCTTATAAAACGATGGTACATTGACACCATGGTATGATTGATTCCATGTTAAGATGACACCACCTGGTCCACCATTGCCAGTGAACATTGCAACGGATCCCGTCAGTCTCCCATCAACATCATCTCCGCGTCGGCAGTGGGCGACGCAAACCTGGCTGAATTCAACTTCACCAAATACGTAGACAAGTCTACAATGAAGAATATCAAGAACACTGGCGAAACTGGTGAGGAGATTGAATGGATGCCTTGCCTTCTCAATCCATCAGTGGTGGAAAAAGTACCCAATTTTCATAGTTGAGTAAAAGTAAAGATACCTTAAAAGAAAATGACACAAGTAAAAGTGAAAGTCACCCAGTAAAATACTACTTGAGTAAAGTAAAGTCTACAAGTATTTAGTTTTAAAGTATAAATCATTTAAAATGTCTTATATTAAGAACCAGACAACACAATTATTATTATTTTTTTAATTTACGGATTGCCAGGGGAACAGTTCAACACTCAGACAAAATTCATAAAGGAAACATTTGTGTTTAGTGAAGTGCTTGAATTAGACAATTTTCCTGTCCTGCTAAGTATACAAAATGTAACAAGTACTTTTGGGTGTCAGGGAAAATGTAAAAGTAAAAGTACATTATTTTCATTAGGAATGTAGTGGAGTAAAAGTTTAAAAAATACATAAATAGTAAAGTTAAATACAGACTTTACAGACCCAAAAAACAGACCCCAAAAAACTACTAAAGCAGTACTTAAAAGTATTTTTTATTTAAGTACTTTACACCACTGCAATCCATACACAGTCCCACTTGAGGATAATGTACAGTACCAATCAAAAGTTTGGACACACCTACTCATTCAAGGGTTTTTCTTTATTTTTACTATTTTCTATATTGTAGAATACGTGTTGACCTCATAACTATGAAATAAACCATATGGAATCATGTTCTTACCAAAAAAAGTGATAATCAAAGAAAAATATAATTTATGTTTAAGATTCTTCACAGAAGCCACTCTTTGACTTGATGACAGCTTTGCACACTCTTGGCATTATCTCAACCAGCTTCATGAAGTAGTCACCTGGAATGCTTTTCCAGCAGTCTTGAAGGAGTTCCCACATATGCTGATCACTTGTTGGCTGCTTTCCTCCACTCTGCAGTCCAACTGATCCCAAACCATCTCAATTGGGTTGAGGTTGGGTGATTGTGAAGGCCAGGTCATCTGATGCAGCACTCCATCACTCTACTTCTTGGACAAATAGCCCTTACACAGCCTGGAGGTGTGTTTTGGGTCATTGTCCTGTTGAAAAACAAGTGATAGTCCCACTAAGTGCAAACCAAATGGGATGGCATATTGCTGCAGAATGCCGTGGTAGACGTGCTGGTTAAGTGTGCCTTAAATCACAGACAGTGTCACCCGCAAAGCACCCCCACACCATAACAACTCCTCCTCCGTGCTTCACGGTGGGAACAACACATGAAGAGACCATCTCTTCACCTACTCTGCGTCTCACAAAGACACGGCGGTTGGAACCAACTGCACTTGAAGAAAACTTCAAAATTATTTTCTTAAAGTAATGATGGACTGACATTTCTCTTTGCTTATTTGAGCTGTTCTTGCCACAATATGGACTTCGTATTTTACCAAATATTGCTATCTTTTGTATTGCACCTCTACCCGGTCTGTCACGGTCATCCTCCTCTTCATCTGAAGAGGAGAGGCGAGATGGATCGGAAGACCAAAATGTGGTATGTGTCCATGGTAAATCTTTAATCAAGAAAATACTGACACTGCATACAAAACAATAAACAAATGACGACCGTGAAGCTACAAAATGAGACCTGTGCTGACACAAGCCACTGACATAGACAATCACCCACAAACAAACAGTGCAACCCAGGCTACCTAAGTATGATTCTCAATCAGAGACAACTACTGACACCTGCCTCTGATTGAGAACCATACTAGGCCGAAACATAGAAATGCCCCAAAACATAGAAAAACAAACATAGACTGCCCACCCAACTCACGCCCTGACCATACTAACTAAATACAAAACAAAGGAAATAAAGGTCAGAACCCAACCGATTGGCTCAAATGCATTAAGAAGGAAATAAAGTCCACAAATGAACTTTTAAGAAGGCCCACCTGTTCAATGAAATACATTCCAGGTGACAACCTCATGAAGCAGTTTGAAAAAAGGCCAAGAGTGGGCAAAGCTGTCATCAAGGCAAAGGGTGGCTACTTTGAAGAATCTCAAATATTAAATATATTTTGATTTGTTTATCCCTTTTTTGGTTACTACATGATTGTGTTATTTCATAGTTTTCATGTCTTTACTATTATCCAACAATGTAGAAAATAAAATAAAAACTGGAATGAGTAAGTGTGTTCAAACTTTTGACTTGTACTGTATGTACCAAACCAGGAACCTTAATGTTCGAAATGTAACCAATTCCTCTCTTTTTGTTCCTCCTCTCTTTCTTTCAGTCAAAGTGACGCTCACGAGTGGTGTCCAGGTTACAGGTGGGGCACTGTCTGAGGCCTATGACAGCCTGCAGTTTCACCTCCACTGGGGGAATGGTACCTCAGTACCTGGGTCGGAGCACACAGTGGATGGAACCCGCTACCCCATGGAGGTATGGAAAGGTTCAACGCAACCCACCCCACCACCCTTCATGGATTGGAGCATGCATGGCTGGAGGGAGTTTCCACCATATTCCAAACACTAGTCCATTACATTTGTTTGTTTATTTGAGTCACCATTAGCTTTTCCTGAAGCAGCAGCTACTCTTCCTGTGGTCCTTTTAAATTCACAAGGAGAAATGTATGAGTGTACTTCATGCGAAAAGTAGAGAATCTGAATGTAGCCCATGTTACATGTGGTGAATTTGTATACTGATGCAAATATACCACACTGCAATGGGTCAATATCAAGGTCTTAGTGACCTTTGAAGAGCTGTATATTATGGTCGATTAAGTCTACCTTTTTAAATGTATTATTACAACGTTTGAATTTCCCAGTGGATTCAGATAACTTTTTATATCAACTGTTATGCTCCACCTTTCAGTTGCACATAGTAAATACCAAGTCTTCGCTCAATGGTAACACGACTGCGGCCGTTGCAGACAGCACGGGACTCGCTGCTCTTGGCTTCTTCATAGAGGTGAGAGGATGCTTTAACCTTCATATAAATGGCATTCATTTTTCCACAGTAGATTAGGCATTTAAATGTTTTATTTTTTTAAGTTTTTTATGACTAAAGTCTTTGTTTTTCAAACAGGCCATGCCGGGTAATGCAACTGGTTCACCAGCAGCCTGGAATACTCTGACATCCTACTTGGCCAACATCACACTAAAAGGTGAGAGGAGAGATTTAACTGGTTCAGATTTGATCAAGAACTACTTTCTCAAAATAAAGTTTGTAAGGATTTTTTTCTCTATGAATTCAAAATTAGTCATTTTCTTGTTCAATAGCATATGATTTTAGAATACGTTTTTTCTTTCTCTCTTCCTCAAGATGATATTGTAAACATTACTCATGCTATTTCATTGGATGAGCTCCTGGAAGGGGTGGACCGTAGCAAATACTACCGTTACCTTGGCTCCCTGACCACTCCAAATTGCAACGAGGCTGTGGTTTGGACCGTGTTCAAGGACCCTATCAAAGTCAGCCAGGACTTGGTGAGTTTGTACAATAATTATACCATAAACTCAACACCATGGACTATAATCCCATATCAGTAACACTTTAAAATAAGGTAGGTTCCATTTGTAAAGAGTTTAGAAAGGGGTTATAATTATGTTATTAACAATTGTTGAATAATTTGTAAATACATCATAAACCAATAAAAAGTTATATCGAATTGGTCAAAATAGTGCAATAACTGGTCAGTGTTTGCAAAATATTGAGCCAGTATTTACATCCAGTTATTAACCATTAATAAATGCACTTAGAAAATGCTTATAAGATTAACCCTTATGTGTTATCATATAACCTCATTTTCAATATTTGCACAGTTGAACAGTGATTTTCTAACTTTTGGGTGT
The DNA here is from genome assembly GCF_045791955.1 of Oncorhynchus clarkii lewisi. Taxonomy (NCBI): domain Eukaryota; kingdom Metazoa; phylum Chordata; class Actinopteri; order Salmoniformes; family Salmonidae; genus Oncorhynchus; species Oncorhynchus clarkii. The sequence goes on from NC_092174.1 coordinate 34,185,115, forward strand.
GATGCATAGGTGCTCTGTCCAAGGAACATAAGAGGTTTCTTTTAATGATGTGTCTAGACCACAAGGTTCCCTCGGGGACTGCTGCCCAGAAGAAATATCAGCATGTGCAGAGAAGCACGAGATTGAACTTCACTCAACTTTCTAGAATTTTCCCTTTAGTTAACACTATCAACGTTTCCCTTTACTGTGGGAATTGTGATAGAATCAACGCAATATTAGCCACTTTCAATGCAACATACCGAAACATAACGAACTATGCAAGACTTAGTATGGAAAATAAACTATGCAAAATATTTTGTTGTAGGCAGAAGGCAGAAGGCATCGGAGTAGAATTCTATTGCATTGACAGGCACGACTCAGGCCCATACTCTAGGTGTGGTCTGGTGCGCCATAACCAATCAAAGCTGCAGTAGGCCTACATGAAAATGGACCAATGCCATTTACTTTGAACGGGACTGTTTTTACAGCATGAGCGGTTGTGAGTCGATGTGCTTGTTTTGAGATCAAAGTGAGAGCAACATGTAGCAACCTGTGCACATTTGTTAATATCCTTTGTTAGTTAGTGAGTTATTAGCCCATTTATAGATAGTTTGTAGTCAGCAATGGGGGAGTGATTGCTTCTTAGAAGAGCACACATGTCTGCATTTCTAGACATCTTTGAAAAGAGAGTCAGGTAAAGAGCATTTTTTTTGCCTTAACATTCTCTGAATTATTTGAGAACATTCCGAATGTCAAACCAGTTGGAGAACATTCCTAGCACATGACCAACATTTAAATGACATGTAACCATGTTTGAACTTTTAACAAACATTCTGTTAAAGTAATGAAATACCTAGAAAATAAAGGTTCCTTAAATGTGCTGAGAATGTTCCAAATGCACTATTCCCAGAACGTTGTGGGAAGTTTGTATGTAAAATAATCATAGGACAACCACACTCATGCTGTCAGAGTCATGTGTATAGGTGGCAGGGAAGTCAGGCGCAGGAGAGTCAAACGGAGTGTCTTTTAATATAAGTCCACTTAACATGCTCCAAACACTAAATATGTACATACACAAACGAACATGGGTACGAGGACCCGTCGCGCACCTCAAAATCAAATCAAATCAAATGTATTTATATAGCCCTTCGTACATCAGCTGATATCTCAAAGTGCTGTACAGAAACCCAGCCTAAAACCCCAAACAGCAAGCAATGCAGGTGTAGAAGCACGGTGACTAGGAAAAACTCCCTAGAAAGGCCAAAACCTAGGAAGAAACCTAGAGAGGAACCAGGCTATGTGGGGTGGCCAGTCCTCTTCTGGCTGTGCCGGGTGGAGATTATAACAGAACATGGCCAAGATGTTCAAATGTTCATAAATGACCAGCATGGTCGAATAATAATAAGGCAGAACAGTTGAAACTGTAGCAGCAGCACTGCCAGGTGGACTGGGGACAGCAAGGAGTCATCATGTCAGGTAGTCCTGGGGCATGGTCCTAGGGCTCAGGTCCTCCGAGAGAGAGAAAGAAAGAGAGAAAGAAAGAATTAGAGAAAGCACACTTAAATTCACACAGGACACCGAATAGGACAGGAGAAGTACTACAGATATAACAAACTGACCCTAGCCCCCCGAAACATAAACTACTGCAGCATAAATACTGGAGGCTGAGACAGGAGGGGTCAGGAGACACTGTGGCCCCATCCGAGGACACCCCCGGACAGGGCCAAACAGGAAGGATATAACCCCACCCACTTTGCCAAAGCACAGCCCCCACACCACTAGAGGGATATCTTCAACCATCAACTTACCATCCTGAGACAAGGCTGAGTATAGCCCACAAAGATCTCCGCCATGGCACAACCCAAGGGGGGGCGCCAACCCAGACAGGACGACCACATCGACCACAATCAACCCACTCAGGTGACGCACCCCTTCCAGGGACGGCATGAGAGAGCCCCAGTAAGCCAGTGACTCAGCCCCTGTAATAGGGTTAGAGGCAGATAATCCCAGTGGAAAGAGGGGAACCGGCCAGGCAGAGACAGCAAGGGCGGTTCGTTGCTCCAGAGCCTTTCCGTTCACCTTCCCACTCCTGGGCCAGACTACACTCAATCATATGACCCACTGAAGAGATGAGTCTTCAGTAAAGACTTAAAGGTTGAGACTGAGTTTGCGTCTCTGACATGGGTAGGCAGACCATTCCATAAAAATCGAGCTCTATAGGAGAAAGCCCTGCCCTCCAGTTGTTTGCTTAGAAATTCTAGGGACAATTAGGAGGCCTGCGTCTGGCAGGACCAAATCAGAGAGATAGGTAGGAGCAAGCCCATGTAATGCTTTGTAGGTTAGCAGTGGGAAGACAAGACAAAACCAATGGAAAATGAAAAATGGATCAATGATGGCTAAAAGGCCGGTGACGTCGACCGCCGAGCACCGCCCGAACAAGGAGAGGCAACGACTTCGTAGAAGTCGTGACACTTGCCAAGATCTAAGAAACATATGGTTATCAGAACGTTATGCCCTAGCTGGGTTGTAACGGATTACACAGTAAGGGAGAAGATGTAATATCCACTGGGGTAGTACAAAAAAATATAATTCATATGTGATGTACTAACTGGCTCTGCAAAAACTCATGAATATACAGTTTAAGTCGAAAGTGTACATACACCACAGATAAATACATTTAAGCTCAGTTTTTTCACAATTCCTGACATTTAGTCTGAGTAAAAATTCCCTTTTTTTTAGGTCAGTTAGGATCACCACTTTATGTTAAGAATGTGAAATGTCAGAATAATAGTAGAGAGAATGATTTATTTCAGCTTTTATTTCTTTCATCACATTCCCAGTGGGTCAATTAGTACTTGGTAGCCTTGCCTTTAAATTGTTTAACTTGGGTCAAATTTTTCTGGTAGCCTTCCACAAGCTTCCCACAATAAGTTGGGTGAATTTTGGCCCATTCCTCCTGACAGAGCCGGCGTAACGGAGTCAGGTTTGTAGTCCTCCTTGCTCGCACATGCTTTTTCAGTTCTGCCCACAAATGTTCTGTAGGATTGAGGTCAGGGCTTTGTGATGGCCACTCCAATACCTTGAAGTTGTTGTCCTTAAGCCATATATCGATACTTTTGTATTGGTTTCCTCCAGCATCTTCACAAGGTCCTTTGCTGTTGTTCTGGGATTGGTTTGCACTTTTTGCAATAAAGTACATTCATCTCTAGGAGACAGAACGCGTCTCCTTCCTGAGTGGTTTGACAGCTGCGTGGTCCCATGGTGTTTATACTTGCATACTATTGTTTGTACAGATGAACGTGGTACCTTCAGGAGTTTGAAAGGGTGAACCAGACTCGTGGGGGTCTACGATTTTTTTAAATGATTTTGATTTTCTCATGATGTGGGATTTTCCCATGTTGTCAAGCAACTAGGCATTTTGTTTGAAGGTCGGCCTAATACATCCACAGCTACACCTCTAATTGACTCAAATGATGTCAATTAGCCTATCAGAAGCTTCTAAATACATGATATAATTTTCAGGAATTTTCCAAGCTGTTTAAAGGCACAGTCAACTTAGTGTATGTAAACTTCTGACCAACCGGAATTGTGATACAGTGAATTATAAGTGAAATAATCTGTCTGTAAACAATTGTTGGAAAAATTACGTGTGTCATGCACAAAGTAGATGTCCTAACCGTCTTGCCAAAACTATAATTTGTTAAAACTTCTCTTCCTGTTAAAACTCCTCTTCCTGTCTGCATGACGTGCCCAAGTAAACTGCATGTAGCTCAGGCCCTGAAGCCAGGATATGCATATAATTGGAAAGAAAACCCTTTGAAGATTGTGGAAATGTTATAATAATGTAAGAGAATATAACATAGCAGATATGGTAGGAGAAAATCCAAAGAAAAACCAACCAGACATTTTTTTTGAGAGACCATCCTCTTAGAAAGGCAAGAGAATGAATTGTCGTGGAAATGTCCTTAATTACCAAATGATGAGAGATCAAATCACACACCAGTCAGAGTTATGCTTAATCTTCATCTTTAATAATAATTAAGCTTTTGCAATAGCATTTTGACTTTCAACATTTCAGTATCTCTAATGAAAAGTTGAGAGTCGTCAACATAATGGCAACTGGGATCTTTTATAGCAAAGATCCACCCCCCCTAGACGACATGACAAACCACAGGTCTTAGGAACTTACACAAAGAAAGACTTTACTTCAGAGAGGAGTACCCCCTAGCCAGACAGCATTGGCTATAAATTATCGTTCAGTTTGGTCTCCTAAAAAAAGCTCTTATCTCATCCTTGGTACAAAATTGGTACCAAGACATTACCCCCACCCAATGATATATATCAATTGTCATCTTAGACACCCCCATCCCAAATACAACCAATTCTGTACAAGCTCACGGAGAGGAAAGTGAGCCTTTAGGTCAAGATAAGGGCAACGAGAGAGGGAACATAGAATGGTTCCAGACACTGCCATCCTCCTCTCCCCGATGAGAAAAGTAGGCACACAGACATTGTGGAGCCAAGTGATAGTTGGTTCCCCATCAATCATCCCTTCACATGGTTTAAGATATATGTACAAGAATTTAGTCTTTCAGCCGATATAAGACACATATGTACATAAATGTTTAATACCCATAATATTCATGATTATTTTTTGAATTGAAATGAATATGAATATTGTTGTTAATTTACATGTGTATAGATATAGATATATAATAAAGAGTTTCAACGGAAGTTGTCCCACTAGAAGAAATTTGTGGAGTGGTTGAAAAATGAGTTTTAATGACTCCAATCTAAGTGTATGTAAACTTCCGACTTCAACTGTACACACATTTCAGGAATTTGTCTGGTTTTAATCTAACTTTTAATCAAAATGCAATTACATGCCTCAAAGTTTTTTGGGGGTGATTTATTTATTTACTTGGAGAGCAATTTGCCACAAAGTTTAGTTGATTTCACGTTACTACCATTGGGCCAACCTGATGTCACACTTATGTCTATGATCCAATCTGCAATTAATTAAGCTTCTCCCCTCAGATTGATCTCTTCAGCACAACATTGCACATTGACCACAACTCCACCTCTGCCTTGATGACCAATGTCTTCAGGAACATCCAGCCTGTCAACGGCAGGATGGTGACGACCCAGAGCAGCCCAACCACAGCCCCGCCAGTGTCAGGAGCCTCCACAAAGTGCTCCCCTCTGGGCCTTATGGCCCTGGCCTGGATGCTGCTGAGGGTTTAGTGTCGGCAAGTAATGCCTCACCTGAAGCGCACTTCCATGTCTCCATTAACCCTAAAGCTAAATACTGTACATTGATTACCACATGGGTCATTTTGACCCCATGGAGAAACTATTGGAAAAAACAACAATCATAGCAAAATATAAACTTATTTCATGTCAAAACATCATTATTTAGACGTGTAATTAGTATTATCTAAAAAAATATATTTAAATACCAAAACAGAAGTACAGTCAATTTGCAGACACTAACAAACTAACATACAGTGCCTTCGGAAAGTGTTCAGAAATCCTTGACTTGTTCCTCATTTTGTTACATTACAGCCTTATTCTAAAATGTATTACATTGTTTTTTTCCCTCATCAATCTACACATAATACCCCATAATAACATAGCAAAAGTAGGTTTTTAGAAATGTTTGATAATATATTACAAATTAAAAATGGAAATATGACATTTACATAAGTATTCAGACCCTTTACTCCGTATTTTGTTGAATCACCTGGCAGCGATAACAGAATTGAGTCTTCTTGGGTATGACACTACAAGCTTGGCATACTGTATTTTAGGAGTTGCTTCAATTCTTCTCTTTATTTCATAGTTTTGATGTCTCAGTATTATTCTACAATGTAGAAAATAGTAAATATAAATAAAAACCCTTCAATGAGTAGGTGTGTCCAAACGTTTGACTGGTACTGTATATCCAAACATATTTTATTGCTCCATTCTGCTTTTGAAATTTTTTTAAAGCAATGATTCAGAAATATAGTACCCAACATGAGCTTTGTAAGGGATTACACAAGAAGGGAAATGACAACATAGAAATATTTTTAAACAATTCCTGCAACAGCAGGATGATCAAAAGATACGGCGTGTGTACACACATTTCAGAAATGTGCTTTGTTTTAAGGTAAGGGTAGATGTTGTTTTCACTTAATATGTTCACCACAAGGTGTCACTGTTAGAAAGGCCAAGATGAATTACTTGTATGGATAAAGAGGTGATGCAATGCAGACTGGGAGAATGATAAGTTGGATGTGAGTAAAGCCATGTTAAAACTTACCTCTATGCCTGGACCTTTTGTTACTAAGTAAAGTCTTTAGTTACTATACACAACAGCTAGCAAACTATTTAACTGTAGAGTCTGACCTGCATATCCATTGATTATGATTCATCATGGCAGACTGACACACTTTCATCATATCCTTCCCACTGGGCATCAACCAGATGATGAATTCTTTCCACAGTGAAAGTTCACATGTTCAAGAAGGCATTTCTACCAAAAAAAGATGCATTTTGATTAAAATATATATATAGACTGACAATTGAATTACTGTAACTGCTAGTAGAGCAACTGACTTTCTCCAAACAATTACTTCTTACGTCAAAGAAAGACGTAATCACTATATGTAATGAAAATAACAATGAGTTTGAGAATGTGTATAAAATAGTGTGAAAACTATTTGAACAAACAATGTACCTCTATGATGAGATTAAAGAAAGTGAGGGGAAGAAATGGATGGGTGAACACAGAGAGAGCAAGATAACTGCATTTGGAGGTTTCATTATGTATTTAACCTTTATTTAGCCAGGCAAGTCAATTAAGAATACAGTCTTATTTGCAATGGCAGCCTGGCCAGAGACAAAAGGCCTCCTCTGGGGTCAGGGGGCTGGAATAAAAATAAAGAAGAAAAAAAACATTTTAAGGCTAAATGGCCAACACAGACAGAAGACACTGGCAACAGCACAAATACAACAGCAAACAAATAGTGGATGTGTGTGTGCATGTAGGCTATTGAACGATGGAGGGGTTATGAACATTGGAAATGTATGAAATGTATTTGTAGCATTGTGTATTTGTGTTGTTGTTTAAATGATCCAATCACCTCCAATACAATAAGCCAAGAAAAAATATTGCTTTCAAAAACTAAAACAGCCAATACATGGAATTTTGAAAATCAAATCTAATTCTTGTTTTGATTGTCCTTTGTCATCCCCAGATTTATTTTCAAATTATTATTTATTTTTAAAGGGTAGACTGCAATCTGTATACTGAAATAAATGATACTATGGTGGATTATGTAATTATTTTGTATGGTATAATAATAATCATTATCATCATCCATTGGATTTATATTTCCAGTCCTGATAACTAGAGGGACTTGGTCTGCAGGAGGAAGATGTACCAAATGTGGAATTGTGGTGTAGATATTGGGGTGGAGGAACAGTAGATGGTGGTCCGGGGAGTCATCCGCAGATTTGTTTTTTTCCATTTTATAACGCATTTCCTGCAATTCTATTACATTTCGCCGTGGGGCAAAGAGAAAATGTTGCAGTTTTAAAGTAACTGCCGTTTTTATAATGCTATTCTACACTTTTTATCATGAATCTGAGAAGAATTTTAGCAGTTTTAAAGCAAATTTCCTGCAATTCTGCAAATAAAAAATAGCTGTTTTATAGCTCATCTCATGCTATTCTTTACATGTTGTGATGAGGATGAGAGAAGGTTCTGTGGTATTAAAGCACATTTCCTATTACTCTACACATTTGCCATGAGGCTGAGAGAAAATGTTGCAGTTTCAAAGTAACTGTCCAGTGAAAATCTCACTTTTAAAGTTAATATTCTGTTAATTAATTCCCAAATAATATTATTGACTCATGCTATACTTGGATTTGTGACCAAAGCAAATATTGGAGAGAAAAAACACTTAAAAAAACGCACCTTAAACTTGAAACAAAAGTGCTTGCTAGTTCCTCATTGAGGATGATATCATCCTCCTGAGAAGGATGAGTTGGCCAAACAGAAGTCTACCGCATATTTTTTTTAGTGACCGGTATACGCCCACACCATTCTGTTGTTGGGGTACTCCCGCATAAAAAAATGTAATGACCGGTATACACCCACACCATTCTGTTGATGGGGTACTCCCACATACATTTTTTAATGACCGGTATACACCCACACCATTCGGTTGTTGGGGTACTCCCGCATAAAAAAATGTAATGACCGGTATACACCCACACCATTCTGTTGATGGGGTACTCCCACATACATTTTTTAATGACCGGTATACACCCACACCATTCGGTTGTTGGGGTACTCCCACATACATTTTTTAATGATCGGTATACGCCCACACCATTCTGTTGTTGGGGTACTCCCGCATACATTTTTTAATGACCGGTATACGCCCACACCATTCTGTTGTTGGGGTACTCCCGCATACATTTTTTAATGACCGGTATACGCCCACACCATTCTGTTGTTGGGGTACTCCCGCATACATTTTCTAATGACCGGTATACACCCACACCATTCTGTTGTTGGGGTACTCCCGCATACATTTTTTTAATGACTGGTATAAAAAAGCTGTTTTTTTAACATAATTAATTTGCTTTTTTCGAAAGAAAACTATTCATATTGTTATTAATTGTAGGTCCTATTTAATAGAAATCTGGAAACACTGGACAGTAAGTTTAAATGTCGACATTAGGCAAAAACACAAAAATAACAGCTTTAAACTGTATAAAATGTAATGCAATATATATATATAAATAAGATTTATATAAGATAAATATGATTTTGGGCTTCAGAAGTGCCATTTCTTACCAATCTTTACAGCTTCCGTACAAAAACAAATCCTGTGAAATGACGTTGTCAACACATTCTGGAGGAGTAACTGTCTAGCTACAAGTGGCTAGCTTAGCTAATGAACTATCTACGTCGGTCGTGGCGCGCATTACCAGAATGACACATCGATAAACCACCAAAGGCACACACCATTTCTGTGTGAAAATTGAGAAAGAAGAGAAGTTGGACCGTTTTTTGTGCCTAAAGTCGACCGTTAAAGTAAACTTCCTGCAATTCTACACATTTTGCCATGGTGTCATGCCCTGACCTTAAATATCTCTGTTTTTCTATATATTTTGGTTAGGTCAGGGTGTGACTAGGATGGGTACTCTAGTTTTTGTATGTCTAGGGTTTTTGTATGTCTATGTTTGCCTGATATGGTTCCCAATCAGAGACAGCTGTTTATCGTTGTCTCTGATTGGGGATCATATTTAGGTAGCCATTTTCCTCATTTTTGTTCTGGGATCTTGACTATGTGTAGTTGCCTGTCAGCACGATTTTGTATAGTGTTTTGTTGGTTTGTTCAGTGAGTTTTGATTTATTAAAATTATGTGGAACTCTACTCACGCTGCGCCTTGGTCTCCTTCCGACAACAAATGTGACACATTGCTTATGACATCTGGGTCCCCACCATTGACATGCATCTTCATTAGGATCTACAAATTTTAGCCGAGAACCATTTTTTTTTAAACCTCAGGGATGATTGATTCACTTGGCATATAATGGTGTCTGCCTGAGTTTCCTTGTTTCTATTTCAATATGTTATTTCAATTCTCCCCACAGTTTATATCAGTGAGTGGTGTAGGTTGTAATGGAAAAGGTGGAGAGACAACCCAGCTAGCACCTAATGTTCTGAGAACCATGTTTCTTACAGCTTATTTAGCATAGAACCTTCCCAGGACATTCTGGGAATAGTGCAGAATAGTTGCTTGGGTTGCTTGGGTTTGGAAAATTCTCAGCGTACATTTTTTTTGTGGTGTTTCATTACTTTAACAGAAGGTTTCCCAGAAGTTGAAACAGTTACATTTGTTTCAATTGTTGTAATTTTCTAGGAATGTTCTCCAACTGGTTTGTCATTGGGAATGTTCTCATATAGTTCAGAGAACGTTAACCTCTTGGGGCTAGGGGGCAGAATTTTCACTTTTGGATAAATAGTGTGCCCAATTTCAACTTCCTGCTACTCATGGCAAGAATATAAGATATGCATATTATTCATATATTTGGATAGAAAACCCTCTAAAGTTTCTAAAACTGTTTGAATCATGTATGTAAGTATAACAGAACTTATGCAGAAGGCAAAACCACGAGGACTAACTGTTCAGAATTCTTTTTTTGCCTCTCTCTGTTCCCTGACATGTCATTGCCAAGGGATATTTCTTAGGAACCTGTTTTCAGTTCCTACCGCTTCCACTGGATGTCACCAGTCTTTGGAATTTGGTTGAGGTTATTCCTTTGTGCAATGAAGAAGTAGGCCAACTAGGAACTGGGTACACTTTCTGAGTTGCGCAAGACGTGAAAAGTGGCGCTGGTTTGTTTTCATTCCTGTATTGAATACAGATTGCCCCGTCTACAATTTGATTGATTATTAACGTTTAAATATACCTAAAGTTGTATTACAAAAGTAGTTTGAAATATCTTGGCAAAGTTCATAGGCAACTTTTGAAATATTTTGTAGTGACGTTGCGTTTTTTGTATGCTGTTTTGTTTCTGGATCAAAAAGCGCTTTATAAATGGACATTTTGGATATACTGTATATCGACGGAATTAATCGAACAAAATTACCAATTGTGATGTTTATGGGACATATTGGAGTGCCAACAAAAGAAGCTCGTCAAAGGTAAGGCATGTTTTATTTTTTATTTCAGCGTTTTGTGTAGCGCCTGCAGGGTTGAAATATGCTAACCCCTTTGTTTACTGCTGGTGCAGATGGTGCAGGCTATCAGAAAATAGCTTGTCTTGCTTTCGCCGAAAAGCATTTTTTAAATCTGACATGTTGGCTGGATTCACAACGAGTGTATCTTTAATTGAGTATCTTACATGTGTGATTTAATGAAAGTTTGAATTTTATAGTATTTTATTTGTATCTGGAGCTCTGCATTTTCCCTGGCTATTGGCCAGTTGAGACATTTGCGTCCCGCCTATCCCTAACTAGTTTTAAAGTCACTCATTAGTAAGGAACTCCCATCACCTGGTTGTCTAGGGCTTAATTGAAAGGAAAAAACAAAAACTAGTAAGCATTATATAACGACACAGGGCGAGACCCAGATGCAGACACAGGAGGCAGATGGTTTGAGTCTCTGATATTTATTCAAATACAAGGGGGTGGCAATAGGCAGGTCGATGGCAGGCAGAAGTTCATTATTAAAACCTCTTAAGTCTACCCCCTCCTTTTTCGAACATTCTGTTAAAAATCGCGCAACTTTTCAGCGTCCTGCTACTCATGCCAGGAATATAGTATATGCATATGATTAGTATGTGTGGATAGAAAACACTCTGAAGTTTCTAAAACTGGTTAAATCACGGCTGTGACTATAACAGATCGTTTGTTTCATCAAAAAACGCAAGAAAAACTGCTCTCTGAAAGCTTTCATGGGTTGTTAAAAGGGCACAAAATTAATTATCGATCTGCATGCAATTCCTACAGATTCCACACGATGTCGCCATTGTCATCATTTTCAAGGGAGTTTTTTCTTGGTAAATCCAACTAACTGGATTCCATTTCTTCCGGTCTCCACCAGGATGTTTTGAATGTGCACATTGGCAGCCATTGATTTGAAAACGAGGAGCTATTGAATATACATCGCCCTGTAATCATTTTGATAGATTATAAACGTTTACTAATACCTAAAGTTGGATTACAAAAGTATTTCGAAGTGTTTTGTGAAAGTTTATCGTCTACTTTTTTAATTTTAAAAAATGACGCAGCGTTTAAAAACAATGTTTTTTTCTGAATGACACAGCTTCCATAGAAAGCTATTTTGGGTATATATGGACCGATTTAAACGAAAAAAAGACCCAATAGTGATGTTTATGGGGAATATAGGAGTGCCAAGAAAGAAGCTCGTCAAAGGTAATGAATGTTTTATATTTTATTTCTGCGTTTTGTGTAGCGCCGGCTAAGCTATATCTTTGTTTACATCGCATTCAGGCATTTTGGGGTGTTGCATGCTATCAGATAATAGCTTCTCATGCTTTTGCCGAAAAGCATTTTAAAAATCTGACTTGTTGGCTAGGTTCACAACGAGTGTAGCTTTAATTCAATACCCTGCATGTGAATTTTGATGAACGTTTGAGTTTTGACGAGTACATTTAGCATTTAGCGTAGCGCATTTGCATTTCCAGGTGTCTACTTGAGACATCTGCGTCTCAAGTAGGAGCAAGAAGTTAACCAGATCAGAGTCTGAAAGGTACAGGGGGGCAGGCAGGCTCAATGTCAGGGCATTCTGAAATGTCAGGCAGGCGGGCTCAGTGTCAGGGCAGGCAGAACAGATCAGAACCAGGAGGGCTAGAAAACAGAGACTAGGCAAACAGGAGCATGGAAAACCACACCGATAAGTTTGACAAGACAAACTGGCAACAGACAAACAGAGAACACAGCTATAAATACATTGAGGATAATGGGGAAGATGGGTGACACCTGGAGGGGGGTGGAGACAAGCACAATGACAGGTGAAACAGATCAGGGTGTAACACATTAGGCCCTCCATGGAATGTGTTTGATGCCCCTGCTCTATATTGTTCAGTTGTATTCACCGCGCCTCCTAATTGGCCACACCTAATCATAATCATTGCTGGGAAAAGTACCCAATTGTCGTACTTGAGTAAAAGTAAAGATACCTTAATAGAAAATGACGCAAGTAAAAGTGAAAGTCACCCAGTAAAAAGTATTTGGTTTTAAATATAGTTTAATATCAAAAGTAAAAGTATAAATAATTTCTAATTCCTCATATTAAGCAAACCAGACAGCACCGTTTTCTTGTTTTTTAAATTTACGGATAGCCAGGGGCACGCTCCAACACTCAGACATCATTTACAAATGACGCATGTGCTTAGAGAGTCTGCAAGATCAGAGGCAGTAGGGATGACCAGGGATGTTCTCTTGATACGTGTGTGAATTTGACCATTTTCCTATCCTGCTAAGCATTCAAAATGTAACTAGTACTTTTGGGTGTCAGGGTAAATGTATGGAGTAAAAAGTACATAGTGTTCTTTAGGAATGTAGTGAAGTAAAAGTAAAAGTTGTCAAAAAATATAAATAGTAAAGTACAGATACCCCAAAAAACTACTTAAGTAGTACATTCAAGTATTTTTACTTAAGTACTTTACACCACTGATCATAATGAGTGCTTGTTACCTTTGAAATGGGGTCTGTTTGAATAGAATAAAATGAAATGCTTTGTATGAGTAGAATAACATAGCATAATAGCTCCATCCTGACAAATTTTCATGGATAGAGAACAGAAGATTATACAGAATCTCACAGATGCCGTGTCACAATAAAACAGACATGTGTTTGCATGAGTAATGCCAAGGAAATTCATTCCATGTGTCCTATCTATGCTTGGAGTTCAAGAAAGTTTCATCCACAATAAGCTAACAGTGTTATTAAGTCTTATTGAAACATTCAGTGAAGGTTTTAAGGAAGTTTTCAAAAACCTCAAAATAACCTATCATTTCCATTCTGAGTGTTAATTAAACCTCCCAGGAAAACTTTGAAAGAACCAGAATAAAATGTTCTCCCTGCAACCTAAAAATAAATGTTCCCAGTACAGGTGAAATATTCACTTTTGTTCTCAGAACGTTTATAAAAAACTTCCCAGTTTTACTAACTTCATTCCCCACAACCAATGTGAAATCCAAAAATACACGATCGCACAACTTCCAAGGAATCAAATGGTTTAGCTGGGAAGGAAAGAAAATCTAATTAAATGATCAAATAAATGATTCTATTGATTGCATGCAACAGTGCGGGCAAGACACAGAATGTGGTCATCGTTTACCATAGAATGTGAAAGAAGAATTAACAACACTTTTTCTTGTGTAGAGCGCAAACATGCTTTTATCCAATAGGGAGTCAAAGATGTGAAGATATTCCCCTAATCTATATTCATCTATTTAGTTTGTCTCTAAGTCAGGTTGGAAATAAAGTACCATTATGGATGTATTTAGTCTGGAGCAGCTGTATTGTTTAAAATACTGTTATGAACTTCAGCCCAAATAGCCTACTGTCAAATCATGCCACTTTATTTAGGTTGACCTGGTCACTATGAGGAGTACTCTGAAGTCAAGATTTTAGAGTTCGCTAAAGCTGCACTGTTTCACTTTTCTTAAGGTCCCATTTAGTCTTGAAATACTGTTATTGCCATAGGAACTGAAAAACGTTCCTGGCAAAAGTCACGTAACTTTCTGTCTTGTCAAATGGGCGTTCTTGTTACAGTACTACACAACTTTGAACCTACAACTTGAAACCCTCCATCCGGGAGAATAAAGGAGGCGTGTTTAGCTTACCTTGTTGAGGTGTGCAACTAAATAAATAGAGTGAGAGCATCAGAGGCTGAGCGTACAGGACGGAGAAGTGAAGACAGGTGCAACTTCAAGGTAAGATGATTCTGGCATTGACGCAAACAGACATTCATGGCACTATATGCCCTGCTTTTAAGATATGACATGTTTGAAGTCGCGCACATCTCATTGATTAGGCTGGGCTAATGTGGTAGATCTGTTTCACTGCATTTATGCCAAATCATGTGATGGGAAAGTAGTGGCTTGATTAATTTGTTTGTTTTCATGCTGCCTAGTATTTTACCAAGGCATGCATTGCAGAGAGTGTGAGGTTGGGGTCTCGAGTCTAAGGAATTAGTCAACCTTAGCTCTGCAGCAGGGTTTCCCAAACTTGGTCCTGGGGCCCCCCCTGGGTGCACGAGATAGTGCTAGGACAAAAAACAAAACGTGCACCCAGGGGAAGCCCTGCTCTAGAGAACCCAAGGGGGCTTACACCCGGTCCTGGTCTTGGGTTCTCAACTGATGGTATGGAGGAAAGCTGGCTACATGTCAACTACAATCCCAACGCTCTCTTTTAGCGTTTTGAAACGAGATACACTTACTGTATGATGTTTGGCAAAGTTTCATCCTGGTTGCACCCGCAGGAGAAAGAAAATCACTCCCCACAGCCGAGGTACAAAGCTTCCCATCCAGTTATGCTCCATTGGAGACGTTTGAAGCAGAAATTGGAGGGGATGAAGTAAAGTTTCAGTTGGAGGCAGTGTTCTTGAGAATACAGCGGGGTGCAACTTTCCTAAACTGTGTATAGTAATTGTATCTTTCGTATTAGAACAATTATTTCTCATTTACATGAAAGTTAAGTTCCAAATGTTTTCAATACTGTATAGTGTGGGAGACGTATTCACATTTAGACAGCTTTTGGGCAGTCTGAGTGTCAAAGTGTGTTTCTTACAAGGCTAAAGGGGACATCCAATGGCTCAATGTAATGCAATGGAATTGGAATAATGAATAAGGGTTAGCATACCTTTTTCACACCTTCATTCATTGCTTTATGGTCACATTAGGAATGGCATTTCCAGTGGTGTAAAGTACTTGTGTAAAAATTCTTTAAAGTACCACTTAAGTCTTTTTTGGGGGGTATCTGTACTTTCCTATTTATATTATTGACAACTTTTACTTTTATTTCACATTTTCCCTGACACCCAAAATCAAATCAAATCAAATGTATTTGTCACATAGACATGGTTAGTAGGTGTTAATGCAAGCGTAGCGAAATGCTTGTGCTTCTAGTTCCGACCATGCAGTAATATCTAACAAGTAATATAACTTAACAATTACACAACAACTACCTTATACACACAAGTGTAAAGGAATGAATACGAAATTACTCGTTACTTAACTGCTTAGCAGGGCAGGAAAATGGTCTAATTCACACACTTATCAAGAGAACATCTCTGATCATCCCTACTGCCTCTGATCTGGCGGACTCACTAAACACATGCTTCGTTTGTAAATTATGTCTGAGCTGTCAATTAAAAATGAAATTGCGCAATCTGGTTTGCTTAATAATTGCTTAATTACATTTACTTTTGATACTTAAGTATATTTGAAACCAAATACTTTTAGACTTTTACTCAAGTAGTACTTTACTGGGTGACTCACGTTTACTTGAGTCATTTTCTATTAAAGTATATTTAACTCAAGTATGACAATTAGGTACTTTTTCCACCACTGGGCATTTCCCACCCCTTGTTGTAGCTACTCATACAGTCGTATATACCCTTGATAAATTATGGAGTCTGGAATTATTTTTGCCTATATAGACAATTATGTTGCTTTGCATTTTCATCATCTCCCAGGGAGCCAAATTATGTTGAAAATATCTATTTTCTAGACATAAAATCACGTACATGTTCAGTTCTGAATTACATTTTAAAAGGCGTCTATTCCGAATGTTGAAAAAACATTGTTTTTGGACATTTAAAATACTTTTCCTGATGTTAAAAATACTTATTTTGGGGGGATTAATTGTGTCTATGGCCTATTTTTTGCCTTAAATAAATTTCCTTTCGCTACTTTCACCTTAAAAAACTTATGTCACATTCAAAAGTTGTATTTCCAATTCAAATAATATTGCAGAATGGAATTACAAACAAGATTGCAGTAGAACTTTTTGAAATATTTGTGATTGCTATCTGCCACTTGCCTTTTTCAAATAGCATCAACTGGAAGTGGTCATTTTCTGACACAAAAAAACAGAACAATTTAACTACAACCACATTCTCAGTAACAGTTACAGAATCATTTTTGAAAATGAGTGTGGGCACTTGGGTGACTGGTTAGGCCAGGAGGAGAAAATTGGTGAACAGGTGAACCACGGTAAGATGTTTTGGCAGAAGGAAGGACACTGAGAGTTGGCTATTCCTTAGCCTCACCCTTGGTGAGTAAATTTATTCAGCATGTGCTGGAATGAAAATCAGAGAACAAACAATCAATAAAATATCATAATGCATAAATCAAATGATCATGGACCCTCTCTTCACATTTCAATGCCACATTAAGATATTGACTCAGATACAGACCAAGCCCCTCTCAGGTAATACCTCCCATCCTTTCTAAGTGTTATCGTCGTACTGTTGTCTATACTGACAGGGGTGTTGTCATTTGAGTTGGAGACAACATGTAACTTGGTAAAGAACTTGGGTTGATACATCTGAACATTAGGGGCTTACTTGCTAAAGTGAAATACATCAAGATCTGGGCTATGCAGACAAAACCGCACATTCTTCTATTGACTGAAACTTGGATCTCAGGGGACATTCTGGAATCATATCAATATTGAGGGTTATAATGTGTTCAGAGCTAACAGACAGGGTAGAAGTGGTGGAGTGTTCCATTCTTATTCAAAATGTTTTATCTGTCACTTTACTGAAATGAATTTCCCTTATCAATATGTTGGCTATATTATGTAACAGCAACACTTAGGAGTGACAGACAGACAGACAGACAGACAGACAGACAGACAGACAGACAGACAGACAGACAGACAGACAGACAGACAGACAGACAGACAGACGAGCACAAGAAAAAGCAAAGCCAGACAGTGACAGAGAAGAGCAAGGAGAAGGACAGACAAACAGACAGAGTGAAAGCAGAGAAGATTCAGACAAACAGACAGAGTGAAAGCAGAGAAGATTCAGACAAACAGACAGAGTGAAAGCAGAGAAGATTCAGACAAACAGACAGAGTGAAAGCAGAGAAGATTCAGACAAACAGACAGAGTGAAAGCAGAGAAGATTCAGACTGCACAACAAGGAGGCAACAAAGGCCCAGTTATAGTGGTGAGTTGTATCTCCAGTGGTGTTTTTACATGTTGTATTAGTCTTAAACATGAGAAGGTTGAAAAGAGGACTATGTTTCACCGGTCACTGGTAACATGTTATAAACGCATTATTATAGTTGTTAATGTTATGTGTCATTAGCATTACTTCATGTGTGTGTAAGTAACAGGGGGCCTTCAATTACTTTTTTGTGATGATAAATTAGAGCAGATGGTGCTAACAAACTATAGCCTTCCTGTATTCTGTTTCCATCCAAGCTAAATCTGTCTAGTGACGTGTGCTGTTTTAGTTTTGGCCACATAATTATTTTTTTGGGGGGACTACACAGCTAATCCTCATAAGAAATTACTGATGTGGTGTTTTTGATGTAACAGTAACGTTATACTATGCCACTATGCTATTATATTGGGTTATGTTATATAGAACACTAATTAATCTTTATCTGATCTTCTAAGACAATTGATTCAGCATTGATCTAACTTTACTAAAAGAGCACCATTGTGAGAAGTGGCTGAGTGTCTATAAGCTCCAGCACTACACCCCTACTCCCACGGCACCAAACCAACTAATTGAAGTGCATGTAGCCTACTCTTTTACCTCGCGGAAAATTTGGTCATGCAGAAACAAAAGACCACGTGTGGCTGTTTTATGAAAATCTTGGAATATTTTGCTAAGGAAACATTTCAGGTTGGTCTTTGGGAATGTAAAGCAGTTAGGAAGGGGAATACTTGGCTGAAATGCCAGGGCTGAACTTGTCCCAGTCCGCCCCTGAATATAGCCTAATATGTAATTAGATTAGCTTTTATAACACATAGGTATAGCCATCTACATGACCTTTATACAATGCTTTAAATTAAACAGAAGTCATCATGTATTACAATAAAACACTAAAAGAATGCCCAAATGCTTAAAAATCCTAGTTAATATGCTAAATTAAAAATTGGGGGCTGTCTGTGTATTTTCATTGTTTAATCAATGTTAAATCTATTTGCTTCGCTTCTAAATCTTAGTGTTTCTTCACCCAGTGAGGCAACTAGGGGTTTTGAACTGTAGCGGAGAGGAAGAGTTGTGTATCTGCCCTCTCATTGGTTAGAATATTCAGAACTGATCTCTCCTCCTCCTCCTCGTCTTCCATCTTTGAGGACACGTAGTTCCATTGTTAGAGCGGTCAATCGACATGTCCATATAATACAGTGGTTCCCAAACTTTTTATGGTCAAATGTTGTTTTTTGCCATCATTATAAGCCTGCCACACACACACTATACGATACATTTATAAACATAAGAATGAGTGTGAGTTTTTGTCACAACCCGGCTCGTGGGAAGTGACGAAGAGCTCTTATAGGACCAGGACACAAATAATATAATAATAATAATCAATCATTTTTCTCTTTATTTAGCCATCTTACATATAAAACTTAATTTGCTCATGGAAAATTGTGAAAAACTCACCACAGGTTAATGATAAGGGTGTGCTTGAATGGATGCAAATAACTCTGCAATGTTGGGTTGTATTGGAGAGAGTCTCAGGCTTGAATCATTTCCCACACACAGTCTGTGCCTTTATTTAGTTGTCATGCGAGTGAGGGCTGAGAATCCACTCTCACATAGGTACGTGGTTGCAAAGGGCATCAGTGTCTTAACAGCGCAATTTGCCAACGCAGGATACGCGTTGGGCCAGTAACCGAAAGGTTGCAAGTTCAAACCCCCGAGCTGACAAGGTACAAATCTGTCGTTCTGCCCCTGAACAGGCAGTTAACCCACTGTTCCTAGGCCGTCATTGAAAATAAGAATTTGTTCTTAACTGACTTGCCTAGTTAAATAAAGGTAAAAAGATAGTGTTGTACTTGTTTCCTCCAGGATATTCATGTTGTTCTGCGATTGATTTGCTCTTTTCGCACCAAAGTACGTTCATCTCTAGGAGACAGAACGCGTCTCCTTCCTGAACAGTATGATGTAAATGGGTAATTGCACTGTAATAAGGACCTCTTAAATGAAGCATTACCGTTGAATGCACTGACTGTAAGTCGCTCTCGTTAAGAGAGTCTGCTAAATGCCCAAAATGTAAATGTAAGATAAACATTTGCAAAGAACACTACGTATTATACTACTGAGCTCCACCCCCGAACAAGACCAAATTTGG
This sequence comes from Oncorhynchus clarkii lewisi, assembly GCF_045791955.1. Lineage (NCBI taxonomy): Eukaryota > Metazoa > Chordata > Actinopteri > Salmoniformes > Salmonidae > Oncorhynchus > Oncorhynchus clarkii. The sequence goes on from NC_092174.1 coordinate 34,204,952, forward strand.
TTGACCAAATCTGAACCAATCATAAATGTCTGTGTTTAAAGAGTTAGCACAGTACATGGCAGTACAGTAGAGCACAGTACATGGCAGTACAGTAGAGCATAGTTGAGTAGAGACCAAACTTGCCAAGGATGTTAAAAGGTGGTTGAAATTGGGTCAGTCCACCCTGGACTTGATTTCAACATCCACAGATGGCCTTGATTTTAGCATCCATGACAACCACAACGTCCACAAACATAGACGTCTATGTTTGCGTCAAATCAAGGCTGGTCCGGACGGGACCAAATCTGAACCAATCACAGATGTCTATGTTTTTGGACGTTGTGGATATTGTGGACATTGAAATCAAGGCTGGTCCATACTGGATCAAAACTGTACGTCTGTGGATATTGAAATAAAAGTAAAATGGATGTCCGGCTTAATTTATAATTGCCTTTTCCTTGCTTTCAGATGAATGGACTTGTGGTTATCAATGCAGCTCTATTTGTCCTCACTGCAATCAGTGCTGCAGGTGGTTGTAAGTGATTATTATATTATGTTGTTGCCCTGTGACTGTCTTCTACTATTATTTTTGTGACACTTTGCATAACTTTTTCCCTTTTTATCAGCGTGGTGTTACCATGATCCTAGCTGTGGTAAGTATTTGTTTTACCCACTGGTTACAGTGTTTTTATTCACAAATTGTACATGAAGCGTTTGCTTTGAAATGATTGTGATGGTGGTGGATAACAGACTACAGAATTAATGTGTTAGCATATAATGTGACCCTTATAAACATACGATACATTGACACCATGGTATGATTGATTATATGTTAAGATGACACCACCTGGTCCACCATTGCCTCAGAACATTGCAATGGATCGCGACAGTCTCCCATCAACATCGTCTCTGCATCAGCAGTGGGCGATGAAACCCTGACTGCCTTCACCTTCACCAAATACGGAGACAATTATACAATGAACAAGATCAAGAACACTGGCAAAACTGGTGAGGAGAATTGATGGATGCCTTGCCTCTCAATCCATAGACTGAAAGTCCCCACTTGAGGAAAATTCCTGGTTTGGTACAAATAGGGCATTCGGGAAAATATTCAGACCCCTTGACTATTTTTCTTACATTACAGCCTTATTCTAAAACTGATTAAATACTTTTTTACTCTTATCAATCTACACACTATCCCATAATAAACAGACATTTTTTGCAAATGTATTAAAAAAAACAATACGGAAATATCACATTTACATAAGTATTCAGACCATTTACTCAGTACTTTCTTGACGCACCTTTGGCAGCGATTACAGCCTCAAGTCTTCTTGGGTATGACGCTACAAGTTTGGCACACCTGTATTTGTGGAGTTCCTCCCATTCTTCTCTGCAGTTACTCTCAAGCTCTGTCAGGTTGGATGGGGGTGCGTCGCTGCACAGCTATTTTCAGGTATTTCCAGAGATGTTAGATCGGGTAAAGTCTAGGCTCTGGCTGTGCCACTCAAGGACATTCAGAGACTTGTCTACTCCCGCCTTGTCTTGACTGTGTGCTTAGGGTCGTTGTCCTGTTGGAAGGTGAACCATAGCCCCCAGTCTAAGATCCTGATAACTCTCACAGGTTTTCACCAAGGATCTCTCTGTACTTTGCTCCATTAATCTTTCCCACAATCCTGACTATTCTCCCAGTCCCTACCGCATCCCAAAGCATGATGCGGCCACCACCATGCTTCACCATAGGGATGGTGTCAGGTTTCCTCCAGTTGTGACGCTTGGCATTCAGGCCCAAGAGTTCAATCTTGGTTTCATTAGTCCAGAGAATCATATTTCTCATTGTCTGACAGTCTTTAGGTGCCTTTTGGGCTGCCATGTGGCTTTTACTGAGGAGTGACTTCCGTTTGGCCACTCCAACATAAAGGCCTGATTGGTGGAGTGCATCAGAGATGGTTGTCCTTCTGGAAGGTTCTCCCATTTCCATAAAATAACTCTGGAGCTCTGTCAGAGTGACCATCAGATTCTTGGTCACCTCCCTGACCTAGGCCCTTTTCCTCTGATTGCCCAGTTTGGCTGGGCACCCAGCTCTAGGAAGAATCTTGGTGGTTCCAAACGTCTTCCTTTTAAGAACGATGGAGGCCACAGTGTTCTTCGGGACCTTCACTGCTATAGACATTTTTTGGTACCCTTCCTCAGATCTGTGCCTCGACACAATCCTGTCCCGGAGCTCTATGACAATTTCCTTCGACCTCATGGCTTGGTTTGTCAACTGTGCACTGTCAACATGCAACCGTGCACTGTCAACATGCACTGTCAACTGTGGGACCTTATATAGACAGGTGTGTGTGCCTTTCCACATCATGTCCAATCAATTGAAATTACGACAGGTGTACACCATTCAATTTGTAGAAACATCTCAATGATGCTCAATGGAAACAGGATGCACCTGAGCTCAATTTCGAGTCTCATATCAAAGGGTCTGAATACGTATGTAAATAGGGTATTTCAGTTTTACATTTTTAATACATTTGCAAAATTCAAAAAAGCAGTTTTCACTTTGTCATTATGGGTAGTGTGTGTAGCTTGATGAGGACTTTTTAAAAATGTATTATCTTTTAGAATAAGGCTGTAACTAACAAAATGTGGAAAAAGTCAAGGGATCTGAATACTTTCCAAATGCACTGTACCTACCAAACATGACATTTGTTCGAAATTGAACTAATTCCTCTCGTTTTGTTGGTGCTTTCTTTCTTTCAGTCAAAGTCAAGCTGACGAGTGGAGTCCAGGTTACAGGTGGGGCACTGTCTGAGGCCTATGACAGCCTGCACTTTCACCTCCACTGGGGGAATGGTACCTCAGTACCTGGGTCGGAGCACACAGTGGATGGGACCCGCTACCCCATGGAGGTATTTGGAAGGTTCAACACGACATTGCTGCGTTCTGATTCTCTATCTTTCTCCAGAAGTGTCCCCTCATTCACCCCCCACTCTTTCATGGATTGATGCAAGCATGGCTGGAGGGAGTTTCCACTATATTGCAAACTCTAGTCCATTCCTTTTAAATTCATGAAAGGAAGTGTATGAGTACAGTTATGGAGAAGGGTAGAGAATCTGAATGTAGCCCATGTCACATGGGGTGACACTTCTCATACTGATGGTGCCATTTAAGATGAGGGAGGACGATTAACACAAATTATGAGCATGGCCTTATTTCTATTATAGCATATTGGATGACTGTCATTTATTTTCCATTCACCAAGCTCAATGTAACACAATAGGTTTAGGCTACTACATGATACTCTAGCCTATGAATAAAGTGTTTACAACGTACAGTAGGTGCACAGGTTGAGAGAAAATGTTGAGATGTGACAGACAGTGACACATTCAATACTGCCTTGCACACTCTTGCCTGCATATAGCTGATCTAGGGTGTAATCCTTAGTCCAAAAATTGCAAACGAGAGTTTCTATTGGACAAATTCAGGTATTTTTAGCCCTGTTTCATTCTGTTTGCTTCTGTTTAATTAAGAAGCATTTTTTTCAACAGAATCAGCAGTATAAATACACCCCTGATCACACACAAACACAGTTCACTTTCAAAGCAGCCACATAAACAGCATGACTCATTTGCTCATTGTATAATTCCTTCGCACATCTAAGTGCTCTCCCCCACTCACCTTTTCTATTCGCTAGTGGACTTCAGTGGACAACACATCAGCTGTCTGTAACCAGGCGAAAAAACCTTTCCAAGAAAAACCTTCATATCATAACCGCTAAACCACTACACACAGCCTACATCGTTGTCACCATATTAGCTAATGTCATAGTCAGCATAGCTACTAGAACTAAAGCATTAGTAAACCTGCTGCAATCATGCAATCATGCAGTACAGTGTACAGTCAGAAAGCAGTTTAGCAGTTACAATAAATTAATAAAACCAAAAGCTTACCTTGACTTGGAAGAGTTCCAGTGTTGGATAGCCTTAGCCAGCTAGCTAACATTACATCCCTCTCTGTTTGAGTAGATTTAACGAGCTAGCTGCATTTGCTAGCTAAGTAAGTGACAGTGAATGTGATTTTTTTTTTAAATAGCTAGCTTGCTCGCTCTCAGACCCCTCTCTTTCTTCTCCTTCATTTTTGAAGAAATAAATATTTTCAAAGCTGTTCAACTATTGTCTTTCTCTCTCTTTGAGTAAACTACTCCCCACATGTTATGCACTGCAGCGTTAGCTAGATGTAGCGTATGCTTTCAGTACGAGATTAATTCTCTGATCCATTTATTGGGTGGACAACATGTCAGAGCAAGAGCTCTGATAGGTTGGAGGACATCATCCAGGAGATGTCATAATTACTGTGTATGTCTATAGAAGGAGGTGAGAACCGGAGGAGGAGGAAATCTAGCTGTCCTTTGGCTGTCCTTTGGCTACAACCCCCCCCCCCCCCCCCCCCCCCCCCCCCCCCCCACGCAACTTGGTTTACTAGAAAACTGACTAATGGGTAAATGTAACCACTCTCAGATTTTCATAGATAGTGCAATAGTCTGACGGTTGACCTGAACTTATGAGGCATTTATACGTTTTATTCCTCCTCCTACCTTTTTAAATGTATCATTACAACGTTTTAATTTTCCAGTGGATTCAGATAACTTTTTAGATCAACTGTTATGCTTCACCTTTCAGTTGCACATAGTAAATGCAAAGTCTTCGCACAACGGTAACACGACCACGGCCTTTACAGACAGCACGGGACTCGCTGCTCTTGGCTTCTTCATAGAGGTGAGAGGATGCTTTATCCTTCCTAGAAATGGCATCCATTTTTCCATTTTAGATTGGGCATTCCAATGTTTTATTGCTGTGTTTTGTTATTAAAGTAATGTTTTTGCAACAGCCCGTACCAGGTAATGTGACTGGTTCACCAGCAGCCTGGAATACTCTGACATCCTACTTGGCCAACATCACACTAAAAGGTGAGAGGAGAGATTTGACTGGTTATGATTTGATCAAGAACTAATTCCTCTAAATAAAGTTTGGAAGAGGGATTTGTTTTTCTCTTTGAATTCAAAATGAGTGATTTTATTGTTCAATTTCAGTAGCATATGATTTTATTTACGTTTTTTCGTTCTCTCTTCCTCAAGATGATATTGTGAACATTACTCATGCTATTTCATTGGATGAGCTCCTGGAAGGGGTGGACCGTACCAAATACTACCGTTACAATGGATCACTGACTACACCAAATTGCAACGAGGCTGTGGTTTGGACCGTGTTCAAGGACCCTATCAAAGTCAGCCAGGACTTGGTGAGTTTGTGAAACAATTTCACAATAAACTGAATAACATTTACACATCCTAGAATTGTTTTAAAAAAATATATATATATATATATATATGGTGCCTTTGGAAAGTATTCAGACCCCTTGACTTTTGTTAAGTTACAGACTTACATTTTGAAATTGTTTTTTCCTCTCATCAATCTACACAATACAAAAATATATATTTTTAAATAATTAGAAAAACGGAAATATCACATTTACTCAGTACTTTGTTAAAGCACCTTTGGCAGTGATTACAGGATCGAGTCTTCTTAGGCATGAAGCTACAAGCTCGTCACACCTGTATTTGGGGAGTTTCTCCCATTCTTCTCTGCAGATCCTCTCAAGCTTTTTCAGGTTGGATGGGGATCGTTGCTGCACAGCTATTTTCAGGTCTCTCCAGAGATGTTCGATCGGGTTCGAGTCCGGACTCTGGCTGGGCCACTCAAGGACATTCAGAGACATGTCCCAAAGTCTTTCCTGCATTGTCTTGGCTGTGTGCTTAGGGTTGTTGTCCTGTTGGAAGGTGAACCTTCACCCCATTCTGTGGTCCTGAGCGCTATGGAGCAGGTTATCATCAAGAATCTCTCTGTACATTGCTTCGTTCATCTTTGTCTCAATCCTGACTATATATCAGTCCCTGCCGCTGAAAAACATCCACACACTATGATGCTGCCACCACCATGCTTCACCTTAGGGGTGGTGCCAGGTTTCCTCCGGACGTGACACTTGGCATTCAGGCCAAAGTCTTTAGGTGCCTTGTGGCAAACTCCAAGCAGGCTGTCATGTACCTTTTACTGGGGATTGGCTTCGATCTGACCACTCTACCATAAAGGCCTGATTGGTGGAGTGCTGCAGAGATGGTTATCCTTCTGGAAGGTTCTGTGTTCTTGGGGACCGTCAATATTGCAGAAATGTTTTGGTTTTGGTACTCTTCCCCCAGATCTGTGCCTCGACACAATCCTATGCCAGAGCTCTACAGACAATTCCTTCGACCTCATGGCTTGGTTTTGCTCTGACATGCATTGTCAACTCTGGGACCTAATATAGACAGGTGTGTGCCTTTCCAAATCACTCCAATCAAGTTGTAGGAACATCTCAAGGATTATGTTTTTAAGGCTGTAATGTAACAAAATGTGTAAAAAGTCAAGGGGTCTGAATACTTTCTGAAGGAACTGTGTATACATATACTGTATATAGACACTATATATAAAAAAGTATTTGGACACCCCTTCGGCTACTTCAGCCACACCCGTTGCTGACAGGTGTATAAAATCGAGCACACAGCCATGCAATCTCCAAAAACAAACATTGGCAGTAGAAGGGCCTTACTGTACAGCTCAGTGACTTTTAAAGTGGCACCGTCATAGGATGCCACCTTTCCAACAAGTCAGTTCCTCAATTTTCTGCCCTGCTAGAGATGCCTGGTCAACTGTAAGTGCAATTATTGTGAAGTGGAAATGTCTAGGAGCAACAATGGCTCAGCCACCCAAGGTCACAGAACAGGACCGCCGAGTGCTGCAGCGAGTAGCAGGAAAAAATAATCTGGTTGTAACACTCACTACCGAGTTCCAAACTGTCTCTGAAAGCAACGTCAGCACAATAACTTTTCATCTGGAGCTTCATAAAATGGGTTTCCATTCGAGCAGCCACACACAAACCTAAGATCACCATGCGCAATGCCAAGCGTCGGCTGTAGTGGGGTAAAGCTTTCCGCCATTGGACTCTTGAGCAGCGGAAAAGTGTTCTCCGGAGTCATGAATCATGGTTCACCATCTGTCATTCCGATAGACTAATCTAGGTTTGGCGATGCCAGGAGAACGCTACTTTCCCCAATGCATTGTACTAAATGTAAAGGTTGGTGATGGAGGAATATCAAATCAAAATCAAATCAAATTTATTTATATAGCCCTTGTTACATCAGCTGATATCTCAAAGTGCTGTACAGAAACCCAGCCTAAAACCCAAACAGCAAGCAAAGCAGTTGTAGAAGCAAGGTGGCTAGGAAAAACTCCCTAGAAAGGCCAAAACCTAGGAAGAAACCTAGAGAGGAACCAGGCTATGTGGGGTGGCCAGTCTCTTCTGGCTGTGCCGGGTGGAGATTATAACAGAACATGGCCAAGATGTTCACATGTTTATAAATGACCAGCATGGTCAAATAATAATAATCACAGGCAGAACAGTTGAAACTGGAGCAGCAGCACGGCCAGGTGGACTGGGGACAGCAAGGAGTCATCATGCCAGGTAGTCCTGAGGCATGGTCCTAGGGCTCAGGTCCCTCCGAGAGAGAGAAAGAAAGAGAGAAAGAGAGAATTAGAGAGAGCATACTTAAATTCACACAGGACACCGGATAGGACAGGAGAAGTACTCCTGATATAACAAACTGACCCTAGGCCCGACACATAAACTACTGCAGCATAAATACTGGAGGCTGAGACAGGAGGGGTCAGGAGACACTGTGGCCCCATCCGATGATACTGTTTGGACAAAGCCAAACAGGAAGGATATAGTGGTCTGAGGCTGTTTTTCATGGTAAGGGCTAGGCCCCTTAGTTCCAGCGACGGGAAGTTTTAACGCTACTGGTCCTTTGTACTGTAAATCAGTTGGTAGAACATGGTTCTTGTAATATTAGGGTAGTGGGTTCATGTCCCTTGACCACTCATATGTAAAATGTATGCTTTCATGACTGTACAGTGCCTTGCAAAAGTGTTCACCCCCTTGGCGTTTTTCCTATTTTCTTCCATTACAGCCTGTAATTTAAATAGATTTTTTATTTGGATTTCATGTAATGGACATGCACAAAATAATCCAAATTGGTGAAGTGAAATGAAAAAAATTACCTATTTTTACGGAAAAGTGGTGGGGCTGAATACATATGCACCCTTTACTAAAAATCCCCTAAATAAGATCTGGTGCAACCAATTACCATCAGAAGTCACATAGTTCAACATTAGTTAAATAAAGTCCACCTGTGTGTCACATGATCTGTCACATGATCTCAGTATATATACACCTGTTCTGAAAGGCTCCAGAGACTGCAACACAACTAAGCAAGGGGCACCACCAAGCAAGCAGCACTATGAAGACCATGGAGCTCTCCAAAAAGGTCAGGGACAAAGTTGTGGAGTGTGGCGGAAGAATCAGAATAAGTTGTGTAACAGAAAATGAAGATGTCTTATCTGCATAATATGCTTGTTACTAGAATGTATCCCTTCGGACTCTGGTGTTGGCAGTTGCACGTCTTCCCTCAGCTGGGGCTCAGTCACCTGGGGCCCAGAGAGGGGAGAGGTCAGACTTATCTTTCACATGTCCCTGGTGCAGAATATCAGAAAGGGAAGAGGACAGGAGGGAACATTGTCTTCATATGTGAATGTGTCTACATATTTGTAAACCATGTGAAGGGATGGCGTGTTGGGGAACCAATTACTTGTCTCCACAATGTCTGTGTGCCAGTCACTCCCTCCTTTGGCATTGGGGATGTGTGTGGTAGTGTCTGGAACCATTGTATGTCATCTCTGATGTTGCACTTATCCTGGGATAGTGTATGACCTAGAGGCTCACTACCCTCAGTGAGCTTGTCCAGGAGTAGGGTCAAGAAGTAGTTTTACTTGAGATGGGAGTATCTGGAGTTGACAATTGATTTATGCCATTGGATGAGTTGGTGTTTTTGTGCAATTAAGTACCAGGAACGAGTTTGGAACCTCGTCTTAGGGGCCAAACTGAATGATAATTTATAGCGAATGCTGTCTGGCTACGGGATACTCAATTCTCATTTAAAACGTCTTACCTTGTGACCCGTTCAAAACATCTGTGGTTTGTTATGTTGACTAGGGGGTGGATCTTGGCTATGAAAGACCTTTGTACTTTTGTCTCGCCTCTCTCAACGAATCATCAAAAAGACGGTGTTTCGTTGACAAGCCATTGCTATTGCAAAGCTCTCACTATTAAAGATTTAGTTTAAGTGTAACTCTGGCTTGTGTGATAAGTTTGTCTCTCCTCATTTGATAGTAAAGAAATGAACCACCACAGGAGAAGTACAGATCATGGTTGGGCTTTAAAAAAATATCTGAAACTTTGAACATCCCACGGAGCACCATTAAATCCATTATTACATTTTTTAAAGAATATAGCACCACAGCAAACCTGCCAAGAGAGGACCACCCACCAAACTCCCGGACCAGGCAAGGAGGGCATTATTAATCAGAGGCAACAAAGAGACCAACGATAACCCTGAAGGAGCTGCAAAGCTCCATAGCGGAGATTGGAGTATCTGTCCATTGGATCACTTTAAGCCATACACTCCACAGAGCTGGGCTTTACAGAAGAGTGGCCAGAAAAAAAAGCCATTGCTTCAAGAAAAAAATAAGAAAACACGTTTGGTGTTCACCAAAAGGCATGTGGGAGACTCCCCAAACATATGGAAGAAGGTACTCCCGTCAGATGAGACTAAAATTTAGCTTTTTGGCAGTCAAGGAAAATATTATTTCTGACGCAAACCCAACATCTCATCACCCCGAGAACACATCCCCACAGTGAAGCATGGTGGCGGCAGCATCATGCTGTGGGGATGTTAATCATCGTCAGGATCTGGGAAACTGGTCAGAATTGAAGGAAAGATGGATGGCGCTAAAAACAGGGAAATTATTGAGGGAAACCTGTTTCAGTCTTCCAGAAATTTTAGACTGGAATGGAGGTTCACCCTCCAGCAGAACAATGACCTTAGGCATACTGCTAAAGCAACACTGAAGTTGTTTAAGGGGAAACATTTAAATGTCTTGTTAGGGCCTAGTCAAATCCCAGACCTCAATCCAATTGAGAATCTGTGGCATGACTTAAAGATTGCTGTACACCTGCGGAACCCATCCAACTAGACGGATCTGAAGCACTTTTGCCCTGAATAATGGGCAAAAATCACAGTGGCTAGATGTGCCAAGCTTATAGAGACATACCCCAAGAGACTTGCAGCTGTATTTGCTGCAAAAGGTGGCTCTGCAAAGTATTGACTTTGGGGGGGTGAGTAGTTATGCATACTCAAGTTTAATTTTTTTGGTCTTATATCTTGTTTGTTTCACAATAAAATATATTTTGCATCCTCAAAGTGGTAGGCATTTTGTGTAAATCAAATGATCCAACAAAATAGGAAAAATGCCAAGAGGGGTGAATACTTTCGCAAGCCACTATAAGTCACTTTGGATAAAAGCATCTGCTAAATGGCATATACTATTATACAGTATATTATAATGACATTCTAGACAATTCTGTGCTTCCAACTTTGTGACAACAGTTTGGGTAAGGTAATGTTAAGCCATGAATCGACCTAGAAGGTCTATTTGTCATGTCTGATGAGGGAGAAGTGGGTCTTTTTTTAACGATAAAAAAAACAATGTCCAAAATGACCAGACGCGTCCCCAATTGGATGGGCACAGGTGGGGGGTTTTTCCTACCCAGCCGTGGACCCCTTGCACCCTCCTAAAGGCATTCAAAATTGTTTCAAAATTTGCTCCTGGTAGCCCGTTCCATTCACCAGGCTCACGGCTGTCCATTTGCAATATGTTTCAATGGCCATTACCATCACGAATTTGACATGCTCAAAAATACTGCAGAAATGCTAAATTGACTGGCCCGATGAACTCGGGATGGCCGGGCAGTGATAGTGGTTCCTCTCCATCGCTTGTTGTGTTGATTTCATCATGTCCATTTGGTGATGTTTTGTCACTGTTTAAACTTATTGCAAATGTACAAAAGTCAGCCAGCAAGTCAGCGTCCATCAGTCAATAAGATATCATTCTGACACCAAACTAACACCAAACCCACTTTGTCCAACCTGGTTAGAAGCCAACTATCACATATTTCAGGGCAAGCCCAAAATTCACAGTGCCTGCCTTCTGTGTAAACCATAATAAAACATAACACACATAGTTACGTTTTAGCTGTGAATCCAGTTCTGACATTATGTGTAGGCGTAGCTGTGGCGACCCCGAATCCCGAGTTTCGGCTCGATAGGTCATTCGGTACCCGAGTAGACACCTTAATCCACTTTTTCCGGGCTTTGCTACGAGGGCCTTGAATGAGCTGTCGGATAGAAATGTTAGGGTCCGTCTCTATGGGCCGAGGCGGTTTCGATGCACCTAGTCTTGCGACTCTGGGACTTTTCTAAATGTTGTCTAAATTAAGTTATTGCAAATGTACGAGGCTGTTTCTCCGTCTGAGAACCTTCTAGAGCCACATAATTCACCGTGCACTATCGACTAGAACAAGTTTGTCAAGTTTTAGAGCTCTAACGGTGCTTTGATGGTTCGAACGAAGGTAACCATTGCAGGCTCTGTGTGTCTGTAAGCCCCACACTGTGTCACTCCATCCTTGCTGTGTTGTGTGGGAGTTTTTCTTGGAAATATAATTGGAGAAATGACTGATTTACAGTTCATGAGGGTTGCCTAATCACACATATGAAGTTTTGGAAAGATCTGACCTTTTTAACCCTTCGAAACAGCCTCTATGACCACAATTAAGGCACTTCCGGTTGTCACAGGAAGCTGAAAGCAAACGCATATCCTCATTGGGGTAGACTTTTACAGAATCCTTAAAGTCTTTACGTTAAGAATTGACTGATTTACACAGGTTTGAATGCAGTGTTTTTCACAAACTGCAGGTTGGGTATATCAAAACACATTTAGGGTGAATTTAACCACTTCCGGTTGATCCAGGAAGCTTAGAATCAAAACAGGTAGACCTCGTAGTGGCCTGATGGATTGTCATCGAAGACAGTTTGATATGGCATTCATAACCCAGATAGGCTTCAGGTTGAATTTAGGAATACATTGCCTGCTCCCCTATGGGGAGAGAAGTCAAACCAAACTGTTTGATGTAAACACCCTGTTTTCACTGTTAAGGGTTAATGCCACACGGTCAAGGATAGGCTTGCACAGATCGGGAGGACCTTAGGAATGTTCCTGAGGTTGAATTGTGCTGCTAACCCTAATACTTCTGCCGCTGTCACCCAAACACCTGAAATGACTGATTTACAGTTCATGAGGGTTTCCTAATCACACATATGACGTTTAGGAAAGATCTGACCTTTTTAACCCTTCGAAACAGCCCCTATTACCCCAATTTAAGGCACTTCCGGTTGACACAGGAAGCTGAAAGTGGACACATCCTCCTTGGGGTAGGCTCTTACAGAATTTTGAATTTTAAGTCTTTACGTTAAGAACTGACTGACTGAGGGTGTGTGATTTCAGAAAATCACAGAAAGCTCGTAGAGCTCCGAAATCCACCTTAACGGTTTCGTCTAAACACACCGCAACTGGATCTGTAACTTTTTTGGTTAAACACATTACTTTGACCATCACCAATTGTACGATTTCTCGTAAATTACGATAGATAAATGTCCTTAACTCAAAAAGTGATGTTTCTTGGCTAATAGCCCATTAGGCCAAACCTATGCTCACCAAGTTTGTCTTCGAAGTCTTTTGGCCATCATCTTCAAGAAATGGCCATGGTCATGATTGGTGATGTTTTGTACATTTGCAGTAAGAAGTCATTCACCATCTGGTGGAATTAACTGGGACAGAGGAACAATGACCAATTTGAACATTTTATCAAATGGAAACCAAATGTCCAAGAGACTTGATTTGATGACTTTCCGGAAAATTTGACCATGGGGCACGGCCGGAGGCCGTCGGCGAATTTTAAAACATTTGCGGATGTCTAGTAAGGGACCGTACATTTGCAATATGGAGATCCTCATCAATCATACAGCAAATGTCATTTGCGTCCCTTATGTAGGGAAGGCCCTTTCCTGTTTCATCATGTCAATGCCCCCATGCACAAAGTGAGGTCCATACAGGGATGGTTTTCCAAGATCGGTGTGGAAGAACTTGACTGGCCTGCACAGAGCCCTGACCTCAACCCCATCAAACACCTTTGGGACGAATTGGAACCCTTTTTGCCAATCGCAGAGGTCAGACGTTTCTTGTAGATGGCCACCAGGTTGGCACACATCTCAGGAGGGATTTTGTCCCACTCCTCTTTGCAGATCTTCTCCAAGTCATTAAGGTTTCGAGGCTGATGTTTGGCAACTCGAACCTTCAGCTCCCTCCACAGATTTTCTATGGGATTAAGGTCTGGATACTGGCTAGGCCACTCCAGGACCTTATTGTGCTTCTTCTTGAGCCACTCCTTTGTTGCCTTGGCCGTGTGTTTGGGGTCATTGTCATGATGGAATACCCATCCACGACCCATAATTCAATGCCCTGGCTGAGGGAAGGAGGTTCTCACCCAATATTTGACAGTACATGAGCCCCGTCCATCGTCCCTTTGATGCGGTGAAGTTGTCCTGTCCCCTTAGCAGAAAAAGACCCCCAAAGCATAATGTTTCCACCTCCATGCTTGACTGTGGCGATGGTGTTCTTGGGGTCATAGGCAGCATTACTCCTCCTCCAAACACGGTGAGTTGAGTTGATGCCAAAGAGCTCCATTTTGGTCTCATCTGACCACAACACTTTCCCCCAGTTGTCCTCTGAATCATTCAGATGTTCATTGGCAAACTTCAGACGGGCATGTATATGTGCTTTCTTGAGCAGGGGGACCTTGCAGGTGCTGCAGGATTTCAGTCCTTCACGGTGTAATGTGTTACCAATTGTTTCTTGATGACTACGGTCCCAGCTGACTTGAGATCATTGACAAGATCCTCCCGTGTAGTTCTGGACTGATTCCTCACCGTTCTCATGATCATTGCAACTCCACAAGGTGAGATCTTGCATGGAGCCCCAGGCCGAGGGAGATCGACAGTTCTTTTGTGTTTCTTCCATTTGCGAATAATCGCACTAACTGTTGTCACCTTCTCACCAAGCTGCTTGGCAATGGTCTTGTAGCCCATTCCAGCTTTGTTTAGGTCTACAATCTTGTCCCTGATATCCTTGGGGAGCTCTTTGGTCTTGGCCATGGTGGAGAGTTTGAAATCTGATTGATTGCTTCTATGGACAGGTGTCTTTTATACAAGTAACAAACTGAGATTAGGAGCACTCCCTTTAAGAGTGTGCTCCTAATCTCAGCTCGTTACCTGCATAAAAGACACCTGGGAGCCAGAAATATTTCTGATTGAGAGGGGTTCAAATACTTATTTCCCTCATTAATAAGCAAATCAATTCATAACATTTTTGACATGCGTTTTTCTGGATTTTGTTGTTGTTATTCTGTCTCTCACTGTTCAAATAAACCTAACATTAAAATTATAGACTGATAATTTCTTTGTCAGTGGGCAAACGTACAAAATCAGCAGGGGATTAAATACCTTTTCCCCTCACTGTGTGTATATATATATATATATATATATATATATATATTACACTATCTTTCAAAAGTTTGGGGTCACTGAGAAATGTCCATGTTTTGAAAAAAAAATCACAACATTTTGTCCATTAAAATAACATCAAATTGATCAGAAATAGAGTGTAGACATTGTTAATGTTGTAAATGACAATTGTAGCTGGAAATGGCTGATTTTGAATGGAATATCCACATAGGAGTACAGAGGCCCATTATCAGCAACCATCACTCCTGTCATCCAATGGAACGTTGTGTTAGCTAATCCAAGTTTATAATTTTAAAATGCTAATTGATCATTAGAAAACAATTTTTTTATTATGTTAGCACAGCTGAAAACTGTTGTTCTGATTGAAGAAGCAATAAAACAGGCCTTCTTTAGACTAGTGGAGAATCTGGAGCGTCAGCATTTGTGGGCTCGATTACATGCTCAAATAGGCCAGAAATAAGAACTTTCTACTGAAACTCATCAATATATTATTGACTAAGAAATGAAGGCCATTCCATGTGAGATATTGCCAAGAAACTGAAGATTTCGTACAACGCTGTGTACTACTCCATTCACAGAACAGCGCAAACTGGCTCTAACCAGAATATAAAGAGGAGTGGGAAGCCCCAGTGCACAACTGAGCAAGAGGACAAGTAAATTAGAGTGTCTTGTTTGAGAAACCGATGCCTCACAAGTCCTCAATTGGCAGCTTCATTAAATAGTACCTGAAAACACCGGTCTCAACGTAAACAGTGAAGAGGCGACTCTGGGATGCTGGCCTTCTAGGCAGAGTTGCAAAGAAAAATACATATCTCAGACTGGCCAATAAAAGATTAAGATGGGCAAAATAACACAGACACTGGACAGAGGAAGATTGGAAAAAAAGTGTTATGGACAGACAAAGTTTGAGGTGTTCGGATCACGAAGAACATTTGGGAGACACAGAAAAAATGAAAAGATGCAGGAGTTCTTGACGCTATCTGTCAAGCATGGTGGAGGCAATGTGATGGTCTGGGTGTGGTAAAATGGATCTTGAAGAAGGAAGGCTATCACTCCATTTTGCAACGCCATGCCATACCCTATGGACGGTGCTTGATTGGAGCTAATTTCCTCATACAACAAGACAATGAACCAAACCACAGCTCCAAACTATGCCATAACTTTTTAGGGAAGAAGCAGTCAGCTGGTATTCTGTCTATAATGGTGTGGCCAGCACAGTCACCGGATCTCAACTGTATTGAGCTGTTGTGGGGGCAGCTTCACCCTATGGTACATAAGAAGTGCCCAGGAAGCCAATCCAATTTGTGGGAGGTGCTTCAGGAAGCATGGGGTGAAATCTCTCCAGATTACCTCAACAAATTGACAACTGAAATGTCAAAGATCTACTTGGCTGTAATTGTTGCAAATGGAGGATTATTTTACGAAAGCAAGGTTTGGAGGACACACATTTTTTTCAATTATAAATCATTATTTATAACCTTGTCAATATCTTCACTATATTTCCTATTCATTTTGCAACTCATTTCATGTATGTTTTCATGGGAAACAAGGACATTTCAAAATGACCCCAAACTGTTGAATGGTACATTTGGGCAGTCTTGATAAAAAAAAAGAACATACATGCAATGGTTCATTAGATCCGTCTAAAACTTTGCACATACACTGCTGCCGTCTAGTGGCAAAAATCAGAATTGCGCTGGGGTGGAATAATGCATTATGGCCTTTCTCTTGCATTTCGAAGATGGTAGAAAAACATTTACAAAAAAAGGTTTTTCTTTCTATTATCTTTTACCAGATAAAATGTGTTATATTCTCCTACATTACTTTTTACATTTCCACAAACCTCAAAGTGTTTCCTTTTGAAATGGTATCAATAATATGTATATCCCTGCTTCAGGTCCTGAGCTACAGGCAGTTCGATTCATTTTAGGCGAACATTGAAAAAAAATGGAAGATCCTTCAGAGGCAAACATATTATGTTTTGTTGATATTTGGAAAGTTTACTGATCAATTTTTCTGCCTTAAAACATTATATCTGACATGTACTTTAGGTTGGATGGAAACCTGGTCTATGTGATTTACTTTATTAATTGGCTCTGCAAGAAGTCATGAACATACAGATCCTGTATCCTGATTTGAGCCAGTTTCGCACAGCAGGAAAATAGTCCTGCATCAACTGGAAGTATTAATTGTTATCTGAATTATACATTTTATATAGGGGTTGGTACATTTTCTTTAAGGAAAATCAACTCTGAAATGTTTAAGTGGAAATTAAACTTTATAAGCCTTTTAAAATATTGAAGACCGTACAAGTTTGCATGTTTTACTCTGCAGGAAGGATCCTGCAACAACAGGATGATCAAATTAAGATATGACCTATGTACACACATTTCAGAAATGTGTCTTGTTTTGATCCAATGCAATGATATGCATTAAAGTTGTTTTTGTGATCTATTTATTTATTTATTTATTTGGAGAACAATTTGCCTCAAAGTTTAGTTGATTTCACGTTACTTTGCAGATCAACTGAAACTAGATGTTGAACTGACAGTGGGTAAACCATTGGGCCACCCTGATGTCATACTTACGTCTATGATCCAATAATGAATTAACCTTTTCCACTCAGATTGATCTATTCAGCACAACATTGCACATTGACCACAACTCCACCTCTGACTTGATGACCAACGTCTTCAGAAACAAAAAGCCTGTCAACGGCCGGGTGGTGACAACCCAGGGCAGCTCATCCACAGCCCTGCCACCGTCGGGAGCCTCTACAACGAACTCCTCTCTGGGCCTCATGGCCCTGGCCTGGATGCTGCTGATGGTTTAGTGTCTGAGTAACGCCTTACCTGAAGTGCATTGCCATGTCTCCCTTAACCCTCAAGCTACCAATGTATTTTACATACGCCAATTACCAACTTGGGTCAAATTTACCCAAAGGAGAAACTATTGGAAAAAGCAACAATCATAGAAAAATACAATCTTATTAAAACATAATTATTTAGACATGTAATTCATGTTGTCTGAAATAAATTCTACTTATTTTAGCTAGATTTCCTAAAAGAAAATATAAAAATGTTCCTTTATATAAAGTGCAGTTTTTTTCCAAAGTACAATCCATATTATTTCCATGGAAGTACAAGGCTAATTTAACATAATTTGATAAGTATTATTTAGTTTTCAGAATGTAAGTAAATATGAATGTTTTCATATTTATATGGTAAAAACAACTGCCATTTAAAAGGGTAGTACACAAATTCTAAATATACTTAATTTTATTGACACAAAGTCATTCAATTCACTTCAAAAAGTGATCCTGAGAGACATTGACTTAAGAGATTGCTTAGTTTTCTTTCTTTACTTACTCCACAGCCAGCACCAGCATCACTGTTGGTGAAACAATGGGTGTGGTGGGTGCTTTGGCAGCATTTTTCAGAAAGCACCCTCGAATCCTCTAAGTCACTTCAAACCAAATAGCATAGCATCCACAATGCCAAAATATGTTGCACATATACAATATTGGAGGATATTATAGGAATTCTGGTATTTATATAACCTTTTCAGTAGAAACTTACTTTTTCTGAGAATCCACACCAATGCAAACGATGTATCCATTCAGAGGGTAGCTGGTTTGTGTATTACAGTTCTAAGTATTCATAACATTGACAGACATTTATGAGCTGGTTTGACTGCAACTAAGCATACAGTGGGGCAAAAAAGTATTTAGTCAGCCACCTAGTGGTTAGAGCATTGGACTAGTAACCGAAAGGTTGCAAGTTCGAATCCACAAGCTGACAAGGTACAAATCTGTCGTTCTGGCCCTGAACAGGCAGTTAACCCACTGTTCCTAGGCCGTCATTGAAAATAAGAATTTGTTCTTAACTGACTTGCCTAGTAAAATAAAGGTTAAAAAATAAAAAAATAAAAAATAAATGTGCATGTTCTCCCACTTAAAAAGATGAGAGAGGCCTGTAATTTTCATCATAGGTACAATTCAACTATGACAGACAAAATTAGAAAAAAAATCCAGAAACATGACATTGTAGGATTTTTAATGAATTTATTTGCAAATTATGGTGGAAAATAAGTATTTGGTCAATAAAAAGTTTATTTCAATATTTTGTTATATACCCTTTGTTGGCAATGACAGAGGTCAAACGTTTTCTGTAAGTCTTCACAAGGTTTTCACACACTGTTGCTGGTATTTTGGCCCATTCCTCCATGCAGATCTCCTCTAGAGCAGTGATGTTTTGGAGATGTTGCTGGGCAACACGGACTTTCAACTCCCTCCAAAGATTTTCTATTGGGTTGAGATCTGGAGACTGGCTAGGCCACTCCAGGACATTGAAATGCTTCTTACGAAGCCACTCTTTCGTTGCCCGGGCGGTGTGTTTGGAATCATTGTCATGCTGAAAGACCCAGCCACGTTTCATCTTCAATGCCCTTGCTGATGGAAGGATGTTTTCACTCAAAATCTCACGATACATGGCCCCATTCATTCTTTCCTTTACACGGATCAGTCGTCCTGGTCCCTTTGCAGAAAAACAGCCCCAAAGCATGATGTTTCCACCCCCATGCTTCACAGTAGGTATGGTGTTCTTTGGATGCAACTTAGCATTCTTTGCCCTCCAAACACGACGAGTTGAGTTTTTACCAAAAAGTTATATTTTGGTTTCATCTGACCATATGACATTCTCCCAATCTTCTTCTGGATCATCCAAATGCTCTCTAGCAAACTTCAGACGGGCCTGGACATGTACTGGCTTAAGCAGGGGGACACGTCTGGCACTGCAGGATTTGAGTCCCTGGCGGCGTAGTGTGTTACTGATGGTAGGCTTTGTTACTTTGGTCCCAGCTCTCTGCAGGTCATTCACTAGGTCCCCCCGTGTGGTTCTGGGATTTTTGCTCACCGTTCTTGTAATCATTTTGACCCCACGGGGTGAGATCTTCCGTGGAGCCCCAGATCGAGGGAGATTATCAGTGGTCTTGTATGTCTTCCATTTCCTAATAATTGCTCCCACAGTTGATTTCTTCAAACCAAGCTGCTTACCTATTAATTACTTAAAAACCATACAATGTGATTTTCTGGATTTTTGTTTTAGATTCCGTCTCTCACAGTTGAAGTGTACCTATGATAAAAATGACAGACCTCTACATAATTTGTAAGTTGGAAAACCTGCAAAATCGGCAGTGTATCAAATACTTGTTCTCCCTACTGTATATACAAAACAAGATAATGTTGGTTTTGTACTTACGATGAGTGGTATATAAAAGTACAATTTTAGGTAATTACATAGGGAGCTACAGTGTATTCAGAAAGTATTCAGACCCATTCAGTTTTTCCACATTTTGTTATGTTACAATCCTTATTCTAAAATGGATTCAATAGTTTATTCTCCTCATCAATCTACACACAATACCCCATAATGACGAAGCAAAAACAGGTTTGCATGCATTTTAGCAAATTGATAAAAATACAAAACTGAAATATAACATTTGCATAAGTATTCAGACCCTTTATTCAAGTAATTTGTTGAAACACTTTTGGCTGTAATTAAAGCCTTGGGATTTCTTGGGTATGACACGACAAGCTTGGCAAAACTGTATTTGGGAGATTCTCCCTTTCTTCTCTGCAGATCCTCTCAAGTTCTGTCATGTTGGATGGGGAGCATCGCTGCAAAAGTTTGGGGTCACTTAGAAATGTCCTTGTTTTTTTAAATAAAATTTTAAAAATTGTCCATTTTTACAATAACATTAAATTGATCAGATATACAGTGTAGACATTGTTAATGTTGTAAATGATTATTGTAGTTGTAAATTATTATTGTAGCTGGAAACGGCTGATTTTGAATGGAATATCTACAGTTGAAGTCGGAGGTTTACATACACCTCAGCCAAATACATTTAAACTCAGTTTTTAACAATTCATGACATTTAATCCTAGTTAAAAAATCCCTATTTTAGGTCAGTTAGGATCACCACTTCATTTTAAGAATGTGAAAGGTCAGAATAACAGTAGACAGAATCATTTATTTCAGCTTTTATTTCTTTCATCACATTCCCAGTGGGTCAGAAGTTCACACAGACTCAATTAGTATTTGGTAGCATTGTCTTTAAATTGTTTAACTTGGGTCAAACGTTTCGGCTAGCCTTCCACAAGCTTCCCACAATACGTTGGGTGAATTTTGGCCCATTCCTCCTGTCAGAGCTGGTGTGACTGAGTCAGGTTTGTAGGCCTCCTTGCTCACACACCCTTTTTCAGTTCTGCCCACAAGTTTTCCATAGGACTGAGGTCAGGGCTTTGTGATGGCCACTCCAATACCTTGACTTTGTTGTCCTTAAGCCATTTTGCCACAACTTAGTAAGTATGCTTGTGGTCGTTGTCCATTTGGAAGACCCATTTGCGACCAAACTTTAACTTCCTGACTGATGTCTTGAGATGTTGCTTCAATATATCCACATAATTTTCCTACCTCATTGTTAGGAGTGTGTATTGGAGGCGAAGACAGGTGCAGGAGAGCAGAATGTAGTGAACAGGCGCAGTTTTTAATTCCGGTCAAAATGACAGCACAAAATACATAAAATGTGCACAAAACATGGAACATAGCCAATAATACACGTAACACAAATGATCCTACACAAAGAAATGATGGGGAACAGAGGAATGCATTCATGTGAATTGATTGGGGAATGGAAACCAGGTGTGCAGGGAACAAGACAAACCAAATGGATACTTGAAAAATGGAGCGGCTATGGCTAGAAAGCCGGTGACGTCGACCGCCGAACGCTGCCCGAACAAGGAGAGGAGCCGACTTCGGGGGAAGTCGAGACACTCATGATGCCCCACAACATGATGCTGCCACCCCCGTGCTTCACGGTTGGGATGGTGTTCTTGCAAGCCTCCCCCTTTTCCTCCAAACAGTTCTATTTTTGTTTCATCAGACCAGAGGACAATTCTCCAAAAAGTACAATCTTTGTCCCCATTTGCAGTTGCAAACCGTAAGTCTGGCTTTTTGCTCCCAAGGATGAACCAGACTTGTGTAGGTCTCAATTTTTTTCCTGAGGTCTTGGCTGATTTCATTTGATTTTCCCATGATGTCAAGCAAAGAGGCACTGAGTTTGAAGGTAGGCCTTGAAATACATCCACATGTACACCTCCAATTAACTGATGTCAATTAGCCTATCAGAAGCTTCTAAAGCCATTTTCCAAGCTGTTTAAAGGCACAGTCAACTTAGTGTATGTAAACTTCTGACCCACTGGAATTGTGATACAGTGAAATAATCTGTCTGTAAACAATTGTTGGAAAAATTACTTGTCATGCACAAAGTAGATGTCCTAACCGACTTGCCAAAACTATAGTTTGTTAACAAGATATTTGTGGAGTGGTTGAAAAACGACTTTTGATGACTCCAATGTAAGTGAAGAGGCAACTCCGGAATGTTGGCCTTCTAGGCAGAGTTCCTCTATCCAGGGTCTGTTATTTTGCCCATCTTAATCTTTTATTTTTATTGGCCAGTCTGAGATATGGCTTTTTCTTTGCAACTCTGCCTAGAAGGCCAACATCCCAGAGTAGCCTCTTCACTGTTGACGTTGAGACTGGTGGTTGCGAGGACTATTTAATGATGCTGCCAGTTGAGGACTTGTGAAGCATCTGTTTCTCAAACTAGACACAATAATGTACTTGCCAGGTGGCAATGCCTGTGAGCCTGCCAGAGGCAGGTTGGTGCTGATGTTGATTTGTTTTTATCTTTCTTACCGAACCAGCACTACTTGTTTATTGTATTTTATTGTGTATTCAATTACTATGCTGGACAAACAAGTGAAAAGTATTAAATATTTTTGAATAATTATGTAATTGATTGTTGATTCTTGTCTCGAGTAATCTGTCCCAGGTACTAAATGAAAGTGGTCCTTTTAGACAAGTTTACGGTTGACCCTCCTTGTTTTGTTCAATTTGTATTCCGTTTGGTGCCTACAGTAGTAGTGAATACGACCCAAATGCTTCTGAAAGTAGTGTTGGGTGGCTAGCAGGGAGCACTCTGATCTAAATGTTATCTGACAGGGAGCACTGCCCTGCAAAGAGAGTCCTCATTTGACATTAAACTGAGTTCCTGTCTCTGGCCTTTCTACATCCCATGACACTTGTACCAAGACTGGGGCTCTTAACCCTGGTTTCTAACATGGCTGCTCATCATAAAATACCATTGTGGTGAAAAAATTCCCCTCTGGTTCTATCTGGTTGGATCCCCAACTTCAATGGTTGGCATTGTTAATCTGAATGGTATTGTTAATGTGAATGCATTATTTAATCTATTCAAGCCAGTATCAGCATCAGGTCAGGATGACCCAGATACTTGCTATAAGCTTTTCAAAGAAGGGATTTTAAATGTTCATGAAACACTGCCTCAACAAAAGCTCCCATGACAACCAGCTAAATATTGTGAAGAAAAAGGTGTTCAATTTCAAACCATGAAAACAAATTCCTGTCTGCTGTTATAGTGACAATAGTGGGTGGTTCATTTGTCCTTGTTGTTTTTGTTTGCTTGGAAAGGGACTTTTTTTCATGCACTTGATCCATTTGATGTAATTAATAAGAATGGATTCCATGTTAAGAACAGTTATTAATAGTCTTGCACCTCAAAGAGAAGAGCTGGGCTTCGTGCTTGGCAATACAATATATTGTTTTAGGATTAGAATCATTCCACATTGTGCAATTTTTAAAATGTATTCTTGATTCATGAGAAAATGTGGTTTGGCATTTGAAATTAAACTGTTTAAAAAATATATGGAATGAAAATGGACATGAATGAACAAAATGTCAGTATATCATTTGGGTGAACTATCAAGTGCATTTCTTTAATCGCAAAACTTAGTTACAAAATTAGCAGTTGTTGAGAACATTTTCAGACGCAACGAGGGAGGCCGGATATTCTACCCTCCTTTGATCAGCACTGTAGAACAATGTTAAGAATGTGAATTTCCTTGTTGTCTGGGCAGTTTTGTTATCTTTGACATTTGAGGAGGCTGCAGGCAACAACTATTGTACAACACTGATATGTGTAACACAATGGGGAGTTTGTCTGCACAAAAAAATGGACACATAGATCTTCAGGAATAGTAAACATGAGGGAGAGCTTTATCAAGTGGAGACAGTCACTGTAAATTCATATTGTTGTTTATTTATTTTTTTATTTAAATTGGCAAATCAGTTGAACAAATTGTTATTTTATAATGACGGCCTTCCCCGGCCAAACCTTCCCCTAACCCAGACCATGCTGGCCAATTGTGCGCAGCCCTATGGGACTCCCAATCACAGTCAGTTGTGATACAGCCCGGGATCAAACCAGGGTTTGTAGTGACACCTCTAGCACTGAGATGCAGTGCCTTAGACCGCTGTGCCACTCAGGAGCCCCTGTTACATTATTGCATATGTTTTATACTATAGCTCATTTTCTATCGAACATTTCTAACAGGAAAAGTCAGCAAGAACAATGATGTTCAGCTAAATTAAATGGTTTCGACACCATTCAATATCATTCACCTTTAAATGAATTCACGAATTTCAGCCCATCTAACATCCTGACAAAATAATTGGGAGCTCAAAGTTAAATTGCAATTGAAGGCAAAAAGCCCTGGAGCAGATACAGATATACACTGATGTTATTGACAAACTTATCAGTGAGTGAATGATGATCATGAAAACACACAATATTGATGGCTATAGCTATGCTCAACAAGTATCCCACTGGGCACAGATGGCAATTCAACACCTATTCCATGTTGGTTCAACTTAATTTAAATTCAATTATGTGGAAACAATGTTGATTCAACCAATGTGTGCCTAGTGGGATATTATTATTCTGGTTTATTCTATCAAGCTCTTTTTGTGATATTTTACATTGCCTCACTGGCTCGCTAAGTAATCAAGCCTACAATGATATCTACGATGACGTAGACAATAACAATTTGATTACGTGTTGCATCTGAAGTAGGATTCTTAAATGGAAAGAAGCCTTTTTCTGGTGCGAACAACTTTTCATGATGTGGTTGGGAAATGAGTGTTCAACAGTGCACTACTTGTGACCAGAGCACTATTAGGCCCTGGTCAAAAGTGGTCCTCTAAATAGGGAATAGGGTGTTATTTGGGACAGGCCCTCTGTCTGGGTATTCCTCACTGTATTCAGACATGTCTTGAATCAAAAGGCTGCAATTTGAACACACACAATCAATTAACTCGGTTATCAAAGTCCAATATCCCTTGAGGAAATGGAGGCCAGGCTTGGGTAGGTTACTTTCTAAATGTATATATGTTTTATTGTCACATACACCATATAGGTGATTTGAAATGTGTTGTTTTATGCCAGATGCCAGATTTTTCACCTTGTTGGCCCGGTTATTCAATCCAGTGACTTTCAATTTACTGGCCCAATGCTCTAACCGCTAGGTTACCTGACACCCGTACAGTTACATTACCTGTCCAGAATTGTAATCCGTAACGTTTGGAATATCCAAACGCAGTAATGTAATCTGATTACTTTCCAAACTAAATCAAAAGGATCCATCAAACACATTTGGTGTTTCAATATAGTGGTCTCTGACTTGTCAGACTCGCTCAGGTGGAACAAACTTAAACTTGCGCGTATTTTCACTGCTGATTTTGAATCTCATTGATAAAACAGAAATGTGTACAAATGTATTTTTCGCAAACATCCTTTATTTTTGTGACCTTTTTTGTCCTTTATTTTCATTGGAGATGGGGGGCTACAGGTACAATATACTGTCACTTCGGTATGAATAATCCAGGAGACAGATGCAGGAATGCGTAATAGTTTTTTTTATTGTACCCAAATTACAGCGTGCCATGTAAAGGCACGGGACGAAGACCAAACAAACACGTCTACAAAAACACAGGGTTGAAGACCAAACAAACACTATACAAAACACAGGGTTGAAGCCCAAACAAAAGAGAGAGGAGGACCTCGAAAAAATAACACATGCGCACGATGATTAACACATGGGACGGGACCTGTAATCATCTGCACAAATCCTCAATGGCACGAAAGCCAAAACACACAGCACAGGCACTCACACACACCAACGGACATAGTAACAATAATCGACAGCAACATGGTCAACAAAGGGCACACTTATACAATTACTAATCAGTGGGAATAGGGGACAAGTGTGCGTAATGAAAGTTCCGGAGGGATCCGTGATATATACAAATTCATATAATTATATAATCACTTAATATTTACCTGTGGGCTGCCACTCACAAAGAAAAAAAAGGCAGATAAATACAGTACATAAATACAGTACGTTAGAGTTTATAATTGTTTTAGAATATATTTAGTATGTAAAAGAAAATAAACTAAAAGGATTACGTGTTGCATATCAAGTAAGATTCTTAAATATAAAGAAGCCTCATTCTGGTGCCCATCCCATTCCCCCAGAAAACCCTCCCCATACCACCCCTTCCCTGTGGATCTGAAATCAAAGAAGGTAAAAAATATGAATATATACAGTACTGTCAAAAGTTAGGACACACCTACTCATTCCAAGGTTTTTCTTAATTTGTACTATTTTCTACATTGAAGAATAATAGTGAAGACATCAAAACTATGAAAGACTATGAAAGAACACATATTGAATCATGTACTAACCAAAACAGTCCCCCACTGTTTTGGTTAGTACATGATTAGTACAGTAGCCACCCTTTGCATTGATGACAGCTTTCCACACTCTTTGCATTCTCTCAAAGCAGCTTCATGAGGAATGCTTTTCCAACAGTCTTAAAAGTGTTCCCACATATGCCGAGCACTTGTTGGCTGCTTTTCCTTCACTCTGCAGTCCAACTGATCCCAAACCATCTCAATTGGGGTGAGGTTGGGGGATTGTGGAGGCCAGGGCACCTGATGCAGCACTTCATCACCCTCCTTCTTGGTCAAATAGCCCTTACACGGCCTGGAGGTGTGTTTTGGGTCATTGTCCTGCTGATATACAAATCCAGATGGGATGGCGTATCACTGCAGAATGTCGTGGTTGCCATGCTGGTTAAGTGTGCCTTGAATTCTAAATAAATTACAGACAGTGTCACCAGTAAAACACCCCCACACCATCACACCTCCTCCTCCATGCTTCACAGTGGGAACCACACGTACAGAGATCATCCCGTCACCTACTCTGCGTCTCACAAAGACACAACGGATGGAACCAAAAATCTCACATTTGGAAGCATCAGACCAAAGGACAGATTTCCACTGGTCTAATGTCCATTGCTCGTGTTTCTTGGCCCAAGCAAGTCTCTTATTATTATTGGTGTCCTTTAGTAGTGGTTGCTTTGCAGCAATTTGACCATGAAGGCTTATTCACGCAGTGTCCTCTGAATAGTTGATGTTGGGATGTGTCTGTGAAGCATTTATATGGACTGCAACCTGAGTCTGGTAACGCTAATTAATTTATCCTCTGCAGCAGAGGTAACTCTGGGTCTTCCTTTCCTGTGGCGGTCCTCATGAGAGCCAGTTTCATGATAGCGCTTGATGGTTTTTGCGACTGCACTTGAAGAAACATTCAAAGTTCTTGACATTTTCCGGACTGACTGTCCTTCATGTCTTAAAGTAATGATGGACTGTCATTTCTCATTGCTTATTTGAGCTGTTCTTGCCATAATATGGACTTTGTCTTTTACCAAATAGGGCTGTCTTCTGTATACCACCCCTACCTTGTCACAACACAACTGAATGGCCCAAACGCATTAAGAAGGAAAGAAATTTCACAAATTAACTTTTAACAAGACACAGCTGTCAATTGAAATTCATTCCAGTTGACTACCTCATGAAGCTGATTTGGAGAATGCCAAGAGTGTGCAAAGCTGTCATCAAGGCAAAGGATGGCTACTTTGAAGAGTCTCACATTTGTTTAACACTTATTTGGTTACTACATGATTATTGTGTTATTTCATAGTTTTTGTGTTTTCACTATTATTCTACAATGTAGAAAATAGTAAAAATAATGAAAAACCCTTGGATGAGTAGGTATGTCCAAACTTTTGGCTGGTACTGAATATCTACTCCCAAATACTTCAAATGGGAAACAAGATGGGAAGTAGATCGGGGTCTTGAGAGAAAGTAGGGCTGATTTGGTTAGATACATTTTATAACTTGCGATAAAGCTGAATTCATATATGATCTTCAATGCATTTGGAAGTGATTGAGATATATTGTCCGCGTATAATGAGACTAAATGATCAGTATATTGGGAAATTTGTGTCATTTATTTTGATTCACGGATTGCCTGGGCTCGCTTTGTCTGCTTTGTCTTCTAGTGATTCTGAACGGAGCAGATCAGATATCGCTTGTTATAATTATGGCTATAACTATAGGCATATAGTATGTTAATAAATATTAATGAAATTGAAACCAATTCCCATATGTTCCAAGACAGACCCGAGATATGACCATTTTAGTCTATCAAAATACTTTTCTGCATTAGGAGATAAAACAGCCCAAGGAGCTAATGTTTCTGATGAATCATTTCAGATATCTACTAGTCGATGGAGGTTATCCGATGATAAAAGTTTTATCAGCAAACCTGCTTTGGTCCGTGTGGACCAAAAGGGTAAGAAAGCCTCGAGACGGGATGGCAACATTTTGGAAACAGTTTAATATCTTTGTTTATCAACGCCAGGGGGCGACAGTGAGGACACTGGGTCAAATCAAATCAAAGTTTATTTGTCACGTGTGCCAAATACAACAGTTGTAGACCTTACATTGAAATGCTTACTTACAGGCTCTAACCAATAGTGCAAAAAAGGTATTAGGTGAACTATAGGTCGGTAAAGAAAAAAAACCCAGTAAAAATACAGACTATATACAGTAGCGAGGCTATAAAAGTAGCAAGGCTACATACAGACACCGGTTAGTCAGGCTGATTGAGGTGGGAATCCTTGCCTTTTTGTTTTATATAGAACCGTAACTCTTTCTGTATTCACATCTCCCCAAATGAACCTTTGTGAATGGCTGTGTTAGTAATTTTGAGCAATAGTGGACCTAATTGATTCCAAAATCAGGGGGAATACCATCCCATTCAGGTGATTTGCCTTTTTTTGTATTTGTTAAGGTTCCCCATGAGCTGCCAATGCAGCAACTACTCTTCCTGGGGTCTCTTCCAGCAACATTAAGGCAGTTATATACAAATTAAAATATTAAATTACATTACAAAATATTACATGACATTACATTTCACAACACACTAAGTGTGCTCCCTCAGGCCACTACTCTACTACCACATATCTACAATAGAAAATCCATGTGTAAGTGTGTGTAGGGTTGTCTTATCATGTGTAAGTGTGTGTAGAGTTGTCTTATCATGTGTATGTGTGTCTGTGTGTTTGTCTCTTCACAGTCCCTGCTATTCCATAAGGTGTATTTTAATCTGATTCTACTGCTTGTATCAGTTACCTGATGTGGAACAGAGTTCCATTTAACCATTGCTCTACATAGTACTGTGCGCCTCCCATAGTCTGTTCTTGACTTGGGGATAGTGAAGAGACCTCTGGTGGCATGTCTTGTGGGGTATGTATGGGTGTACGAGCTGTGTGCTAGTAGTTTAAACAGACACCTCGGTGCATTCAGGATGTCAACACTTCTTGCGAAAACAAATAGCAATGAAGTCAATCTCTCCACCACTTTCAGCCATAAGAGATTTACATGCATATTATTAATGTTAGCTCTCCCTGTACATTTAAGGCCCAGCCGTGTTGCCCTGTTCTGGGCCAATTGTAATTTCCTTCTGTCCCTATTTGTGGCACCTGTCCACACGACTGAAGAGTAGTCCAGGTGCGATAGGCCTGTAGGACCTATCTTAGCTTCTGTTGTATCAACATGTTTTGACCATGACAGTTCACAATCGAGGATTACTCCAAGCAATTTACTCACCTGAAATTGCTCAATTTCCACATTATTTATTAGAATAAGGTTTAGGGTTTAGTGAATGATTTGTCCCAAATACAATGCTTTTAGTTTTTGAAATATTTAGGACTAACTTATTCATTGCCACCCATTCTGACACTAAATGCAGCTCTTTGTTAAGTGTTGCAGTGATTTCACTCACTGTAGTAGCTGACATGTATAGTCATCCGTATTCATAGACACACTGACATTGCTCAAAGCATGTCATTAGTAAAGATTGAAATAAGTAAGGGGCCTAGACAGCTTCCATTAGACAGCTTCGGTTAGACAGGTAACTATTGATCCACAATATAGCAGGGGGTATAAAGCCATAACACATACATTTTTCTAGCGGCAGACTATGATCGATCATTTCAAAAGTGCCACTGAAGTCGAACAAAACATCTCCCACAAACTTACCATCAATTATTCTCAGCCAATCATCAGTCATTTATGGAAGTGCCGTGCTTGTTGAATATCCTTCCCTATAAACATGCTGAAAGTGTCTTCAATATTGGTATTACTAGAGAAATTCAAACCTTTTTGTAAGAACATAGTATATGGGTTTGATTTTAAGATATTTAGCTTAATTAATTTGATTAATATTATGGTGTTTCTATTCCAAGAAAAACGAAAAACAAAACCCTCAGGGTTCCCATTAGGATGGAAAGGAAAATATGGCATTATACAATGTGACAGTAGGCTATAGTACTAAAAGCATAAGAGGTTTGGAGGATTCTAAATTAATATTTAAAGGGCATTTTTTTGTTAGGGCAAATCTGATCTGTGAGAGGGGCTTTTATATAATTCACAATAATAATAATGATAATCGCTATGTTAAAAAATGAACAATATTTTGGAGATGATTTCATTTTCATGTTAACCTAGAGTGAGCAAGAAAAAGGCCATTCTTGAACATGGCGTGAGACATTCTCACACATTTGTAAATAAAGCCAGTTGATATTTAGAATGATTTATTTATGTTTTTAGAGGGAGAGAAACCAAAAGCCGCCTTATGGATCTCCCAGTGGCAGCTGGCACGGGTATCGTACCAGCATCTGTAGCACCACTCGGGAGGCCCCATCCAAAAAGTTTTTAATGCTGATCAATTGCCTTGCACAAAATGTCAAAACACAGAGAGGTGTTGGTAAACGTACATTGTCCTGCTAATAGCCCATTATGGGCTATTATAATACTTTACACTACCGTTCAAAACTTTGGGGTGACTGAGAAATGACCGTGTTTTGAAAGAAAAGCCATTTTTTTTGTCCATTAAAATAACATCAAATTGACCAGAAATACAGCATAGACATTGTTAATGTTGTAAATTAATATTGTAGCTGGAAACAGCTGATTTTTAAAATCGAATATCTACGTACAGTGGGGAGAACAAGTATTTGATACACTGCCGATTCCTACTTAAAAAGCATGTAGAGATCTGTAATTTTTATCATAGGTAAACTTCAACTGTGAGAAAATCCAGAAATTCACATTGTATGATTTTTAAGTAATTAATTTGCATTATATTGCATGACATAAGTATTTGATCACCTACCAACCAGTAAGAATTCCGGCTCTCACAGACCTGTTAGTTTTACTTTAAGAAGCCCTCCTGTTCTCCACTCATTACCTGTATTAACTGCACCTGTTTGAACTCGTTACCTGTATAAAAGACACCTGTCCACACACTCAATCAAACAGACTCCAACCTCTCCACAATGGCCAAGTCCAGAGAGCTGTGTAAGGACATCAGGAATAAAATTGTAGACCTGCACAAGGCTGGGATGGGCAACAGGACAATAGGCAAGCAGCTTGGTGAGAAGGCAACAACTGTTGGCACAATTATTAGAAAATGGAAGAAGTTCAAGATGACGGTCAATCACCCTCGGTCTGGGGCTCCATGCAAGATCTCACCTCGTGGGGCATCAATGATCATGAGGAAGGTGAGGGATCAGCCCAGAACTACACGGCGGGACCTGGTCAATGACCTGAAGAGAGCTGGGACCACAGTCTCAAAGAAAACCATTAGTAACACACTGCCGTCATGGATTAAAATCCTGCAGCGCACGCCAGGTCCTCCTGCTCAAGCCAGCGCATGTCCAGGCCCGTCTGAAGTTTGCCAATGACCATCTGTATGATCCAGAGGAGGAATGGGAGAAGGTCATGTGGTCTGATGAGACAAAAATAGAGGTTTTTAGTCTAAACTCCACTCGCCGTTTTTGGAGGAAGAAGAAGGATGAGTACAACTCCAAGAACTACAATCCCAACCGTGAAGCATGGAGGTGGAAACATCATTCTTTGGGGATGCTTTTCTGCAAAGGGGACAGGGCAACTGCCCCGTATTGATGGGAGGATGGATGGGGCATTATTTTGTTTGCAAATTACGTGAAGTGAGCGAGAAAAAGGCCCTCTTGAACATGGGGTGAGACATTCTTACTAATTTGTCAATTAAGGCAGTTTGTTATTTAGAATGATTTATTTCTGTTTTTAGAGGGAGAGAAATAAAAAGCCTACCATCACCTCATGGGTCTCCCGGTCACAGTCAGACAGGTATTGAACCAGCATCTGTAGCAATTCAGTTTGCACTGGGATGCAGTGTCTTAGACCGCTGCACTACTCTGGCAATGTACAACATGAGTGGTAGGGAATAGGCTACAGAACTACAGTAAGAGCAAGGTAATCATAATATTCCCACACCCTAATTGTAGTCTAAATTTCTCTTCGAATTAAAACCTTTTAAAAATTGTTTTAGTAAGTAATACTGACAAGTAGTAACAAACAAATATGTGTATTTTTCCGGGTGTGCGCTTACAGGACAGAGGAATTTAAATTAATTGAAATTCAATTTTGAAGTTGTGCTCAATTATCAGTTTCTGTTTGGTTTATGTCGCCCCTTCATTGTCAGTTAGAGACACAGTCATTTTAAAGAATCCAACCGGCCTCACAACCGCAGACCACCTGTAACCACGCCAGCCCAGGACCTCCACTCCCGGCATTTTCACCTGAGGGATCATCTGAGACCAGCCACCCGGACAGCTGATGAAACAGTGGGTTTGCATAACTAAAGAATTTATGCACAAATTGTCAGAAACAGTCTCAGGGAAGCAAGCTTGTCATCCTCAAGGGTCTTGACCTGACTGCAGTTCTGCATTGTAACAGTGGGCACATGCTCACCTTCGATGGCCACTGGCACTCTGGAAAAGTGTGCTCTTCACGGATTAATCCAGGTTTCAACTCTACGCTACAGATGGCGTCGGGTGGGCGAGCGGTTTGCTGATGTCAATATTTTGAACAGAGTGTCGGTGGGGTTATGGTATAGGCAGGCATAAGCTACGGACAACAAACACAATTGCATTTTATTGATGGCAATTTAATGTGCAGAGATACCGTGACGAGATCCTGAGTCCCATTGTCGTGCCATTCATCCGCCTCCATCACCTCATGTTTCTGTATGATAATGCACAGCACCGTGTCGCTAGGACCTGTACACAATTCCTGGAAGCTGAAAATATCCCAGTTCTTCCATGCCCTGCATACTTAGCTGATATGTCACCCATTGAGCATGCTTGGGATACTCTGGATTGACATGTACGATAGCATGTTCCAGTTCCCGCCAATATCCAGCAACTTTTCACAGCCATTGAAGAGGAGTGGGACAACATTCCACAGGCCATAATCAACAGCCTGATCAACTCTATGGGAAGGAGATGTGTCACTCCAGATACTAACTGGTTTTATGATCCATACCCCTACCTTATTTGTTAAATGTATCTGTAACCAATAGATGCATATCTGTATTCCCAGTCATGTGAAATCCATTAATTAGGGCCTAACAAATGTATTCAAATGTACTAATTCCCTTAACTCTGTAAAATATTTTAAATTGTTTAACGTTGCGTTTATATTTGGTTTTCACTGTATTTCCGAAAGGACAGTCTGGCTTGGTTCGGATTTAAAATGAAGGTGTACAGTTATTTATAGAAGCGGGAGAATCTTTGACAGCTGCAGGCTAAAGTTAAATCTAGACTTTGTTTCCTCTATTGTAATCGCTCCCCTTTCACCCCAGCTGCCGAATGAACCCCACTTCAGATGACCATCCTACCCACGCTAGATTACGAAGACATCATTTATAGATCGGCAGGTAAGGGTGCTCTCGAGCGGAAAGATGATCTTTATCATTCGGCCATCAGATTTGCCACCAATGATCCTTATAGGACATATCATTGCACTCTATAATCTTCTGTTAACTGGTCATCTCTGTATACCCATCGCAAGACCCATTGGTTGATGCTTATTTATAAAACCCTCTTAGGCCTCACTCCCCCCTATCTGAAAAATCTGCTGCAGCCCTCATCCTCCACATACATATCCCATTCAGCCAGTCACATTCTGTTAAAGGTCCCCAAAGCACACACATCCCTGGGTCGCTCGTCTTTTCAGTTCACTGTAGCTAACGACTGGAACGAGCTGCAACAAACACTCAAACTGGACAGTTTTATCTCAATATCTTCATTCAAAGACTCAATCATGGACCCTCTTATTGACAGTTGTGGCTGCTTTGTGTGATGTACGGTTGTCTCTACCTTCTTTCCCCTTGTGCTGTTGTGTTTGCCCAATAATGTTTGTACCTTGTTTTGTGCTGCTACCATGTTGTGCTGCTGCCATGTTGTGTTGCCACCCTTTTGTTGTCATGTTGTGTTGCTACCATGCTGTGTTGTCATGTGTTGCTGCCATGCTATGTTGTTGTCTTAGGTCTCTCTTTATGTAATGTTGTGTTGTCTCTCTTGCCGTGATGTGTGTTTTGTTCTTAAATTTATTTTTATTTTTAATCCCAGCCCCTGTCCCCGCAGGAGGCCTTTTGCCTTTTGGTAGGCCGTCATTGTAAATAAGAATTTGTTCTTAACTGACTAAGATTAAATAAAATAGAGATTAGGAGAGAGACTGGGATAGCAAACTGGGTAAAATAACAAAAGTAAATAAATGGTTGCTGGATGAACCTTAGCCAGCACAGTTTGGTTCAGGTTTGCACAATAGTGTGAAAAGGGCGTGAGACCTGTCCTACATGGCTATATCGGGCCCCAAACATAAGGCCATGCTGTTGTTAAGGAGTTGTGAGACTGCAGTGTTTCTGTCTTGTTTTAAAACATTGCCTTTTACACACAATATAATAAAATGCTTCACAGTAGGAGAGTGAAACCATATAAGCATGATGTGAGGGGTTGTTTATTTTTATTTTTTTTCTCTAAATGAAATAGGGTTAACATAGGGTTCAGATGTTTTTTGGGACTTTAAAAGATCTCTTAAGATAAATAATGTTAAAGATTGGGAAACACACCCCAGGACAGGATACGTTCAAAAATCATTAGTATCAACATTTGCAAATTTGCCTATGTTTTACCTTGAAGGACAATGTTACCCTCCAGTGGTGTAAGGGCAGGACTACAGAAGAGAGAGAGAGAGAATCCCTCTTTATTGAAAACATCCATTTGAAATGATCATTCAACATTTCCCAAAGGAGTAGAAATGACTGTGTTACACTACCAACTCTTTAATTTAAAGCTGCAGTATGTAACTTTTTGGGACGACCCGACCAAATTCACATAGAAATGTGAATTATAGATCTGTCATTCTCATTGAAAGTAAGTCTAAGAAGATATGTTCTGTGTGCGCTATTTCTATGGTTCCTATTCTTGAGTTTAATTTTTGCGTCTTTTACTTTCAGTTTTATACACCAGCTTCAAACAGCTGAAAATACAATATTTGTGGTTATTGAAAATATATTTCACAGCAGTTCAGATGGTACTTTGAGTCTCTACACTATACATTGCTTGTTTTGTCACATAAACTGAAATTAGGCAAACCATTAGAATTTTAGCAAGAAGCAAAATGCTTCGGTCACGGTTATTGTTTTGTATTCCTTGAGTGTTCAGTTTATGTTTTTAAATAAACAACCATGGACACTTAGTACGCTGCATCTTGGTCCGATCCTTGCTACACCTCTTCAGACGAAGAGGAGGAAAACCCTTACAGTGGGTGAATACTAAGGTGAGAGATACTGTATTAGTATCAGATCAGCCAACTGCAAATGGGCCTTGCAGATGCTCTGCTCAAGGCACAGCTCTAGTCTTTTCCACATAGATGGTGATTTGCTAGAAGGTGGGGTGTGGGCACTTGTGGGGTCTGGGGGTGTCACTTTTTCAATATTATCACTTGAGCCCACCATCTCACCAAGTCTTTCTCCAGCTGATGCTGTCATCAGTGTCCATGGGCACTCCTCTCCAGAGGCCGGCAGCTCTGGTGTAGCCCCTCTTCGGCTTCCTCCTATCCTCCTTGCGGCTCTCCTGGAATGTCCAGAACTCGCCCATGCTCAACAGGTAGGTATTCCTGTTGTGGGCCCACACAAAGGCAGCCTCCACTATCTCCACCACCCTGTCATCGTGGACTTCATCCCCTACTCTGCCACAGCGTCTTTGAACACCCAGTACTGAGCACCTACACAGGCATAGAAAGGAGGAGGGAAACCTTTGATTTACAACACAAGAACAACCATATTCATAAGGATATTAGCCACTGTAGTATGGCTTAGTTCTGATGTTTTTTTTAACTCTAACTAGAGACATGTTCATTCGGTACCAAATGGAAGAGAACAGACTGAAACAGGGAGGGATTACCAGCTGTTGCTCTTCATCTCGTAAAAGGCATCGATCTTGTTGGTTCCAGTGGGAGCCCCATCCAGAAATGTCTAATCAGGGCTGGGTTGAGGGAGGACAGATAACTAGTCCTCTGGATCCTCCAGAGATGTGGACCTGAAACAAGCAACACGTCACATTTGGGCTTGAGAGTTGCCTGTGTGTTTCATATGTAATATAACAAAAATCTGTTTCAAATCATGAAACTGCAGAATCCTTAGTTATTAGACCAACAATATGTGTTCGCTAATAGGCATGGGTAGGTGTGCCCCCTTTCTGTCCAATGAGTTCATTTCTGGGCAATATTTCTGCCCATGTAGGCAACCCCTTTTAGCTAATGAGCACACCCAGAGGCAATACTTCCATATAACCTCTTCATTGTCAATATAAGATAGATTTAGTTTTTTAAGAAGGTAATTCTGCAGACAAAATAGGCCATTCAACTAAGCATGTATGTCTGTGTAATTGTGTAAACACATTATCAATGCTAGTGTCACTAGTGTTGTATTTGTCTTACCCTTAAAAATAGAGGACCTCTCCTTTAATATTTTCCACAGTGTCAAAGCTGCCTTTAACTCTCTCTTGCTCCATTCACTGTTTGTTGGCCTTGGAGGTGAAGGAGTGGGTCATTGGGAATTGCACCAC
This sequence comes from Oncorhynchus clarkii lewisi, assembly GCF_045791955.1. Taxonomy (NCBI): domain Eukaryota; kingdom Metazoa; phylum Chordata; class Actinopteri; order Salmoniformes; family Salmonidae; genus Oncorhynchus; species Oncorhynchus clarkii. The sequence goes on from NC_092174.1 coordinate 34,241,834, forward strand.
CGCCACCAGGGTGCACTCTAGGCTTGCTCTCCTCCCTACCTGTGGGAAAGGCAAAGGGTGAATCCTTAGAGGACTCATCTTTGTATCTGTCCTGTAGATCTCCTTGTGTGTCTGAGCGCAATGGAAGCGCAGTTGAGAACATCTCCATTTTTAAGTAGTCCATTTTTTATCATCTACTTCTATGAGTTGCTAAACAAACTTAAAGGGTGCAAACTGCCACCTCTAGTGTGTTGTTTAAACAGGTTAAAGCCAAGGTTGGAAATTTACTGCCACCTGTAGTTAAGGAATGTTTGCTCACTAGTATAATTAATGGTGATCCCTCCTGATGACATGGAGGGAATTATTTGATTCTCCCTTATCTGATTGGAATTCCCACCCAATTGACTACATTAAAATGGTGATTGTGCTGCCCATGCTAAAATGGGCTTTTAGGTGCTAGAGTCCTGTCTCATTCTCTATGGGTGAATCTTACTTGTAATTCCTTGGCAGATTCTCAATTGGTTTTGCTTGACTCCTCTCGTCCTCTCCTCCATCCTCTCCTTGGATCCTTTTGAAAAAGGTTCAAGGTAATTGAGGAGAGGTGGTGAGGAGAGGAAATGTGGAAACAAATGCGCTGGTACTTTCACGTCATCATGCAAATTATGTTTACAGGGGTGGAATCCCAAAATAAATGTGTAAGGTAGTGCAAATAAATGTAGCTAGTTGTGCGAGATATTGTATAGACAAAATGATAAGTAGCATAAAACTAAGGGACATGATTGACTAAAAAACCTACACTAAGGTGTGAGGGTAAAGGTTCTGCATTCAGGAGCCTCATTTTTAAATGTTGTGTACATCAGAAATATACCCCAAAACATGCATGCGCCAGTTTTTACACAAGTTGGTATATATAAAAATGGAACTTGATGTGAGATTTATGAAGTTTATAATGATTTGAGCTTATAATTATATTTGTTGTTGTAAACACATTCTCAAACCTGTAACTGGTTAGTTGTGAACATGAAAAAAAACTAATTTGTAGATGTAATTGCATTCGTAAACTGTTAACTTAAAATTTCCAAGCAATAATTGCATTTGTACACCTGCGCATGTCAATTTCGTGTGCTAAGACTTCGGTTGTACTTTAACACCCTACCATGACAAAAAGTAGATGTGAAAAGTGATTTGCAAGCAAAGAGAGCGAGAGAGAAAGCAGGAGCTCTGGAAGGTGGGACCTCTTTCTTCTAACCAATCAGATGAGGCTTTCAGTACACCAGCATACTCTGCACTGGTTGGTTGGTGACAGCTCACATGGTCCATGTTGTCTGGCGCAACCACCGGTCAATCACAACGTGCATTACCAGGTTACCACTGAGACCAAATGTGCAATGTCCACCAAACCCCAACTGTTAGCTGTCATGGCTAGTATGTTTAAATGTGTTTATTTTATGGCTAGGTAGCAAACTTTTTTCTTCTTTGTAATGTGTTATTGGAAGCTATTGTCCAAGTCATTGTTATTAAGTGTTTATAACTCTAACATTGTTGTCAGATACTAGCTAACAAAGTCGATTAGCTAAATCAAGTTATTTTGCAAGCTATTTTTAAGCTAACTATCTAGCTATATTCTGTATGGATCCATACAGATGGAGTTTTAGTGGAAGCACGACTGAAGGTAGAAAATAATTTGTTTAGCTCTGACATTGGCTGTATTCTATGAATCTGCACTGGCCTTGGATTAATTTAAAGCCCTATCTAAACCATTTACAATTGTCTGTCTCCACTATCCAGGCAGCAATCCAATCCCAGTTAGATGGGGTCCATTAGGCCTCCATCAGCTCCACAATGCCCTGGGGGATGTGAAGAACATCCACAACTCCCTGGCAGAAGTCAGCAATGACTGGAGGCAAAGCATCAACACCATTGAAAACCTGAAGGCCGTGAAATATGCTGGGTTGCATCCTGCAACACAGTCAGATTGCCTCAGCCGTGGAGAACCTGAAGAATATGTATTTAGGTAGACTACGGTAGTGAGTGTTGCAACCGAGGACAGACGATTTGTACTCGCTTCAGCGGTCAGCAGTGCCATGCTCTGAGCTTGTTTGGCCTACCACTTTGCAGCTGAGCCGTTGTTGCTCTTAGACGTTTCCACTTCACAATAAAATCACTTACATTTGACCGGGGCAACTTTAGCAGGGCATAAATTTTACGAACTGACTGTTGGAAAGGTGTCATCTTATGACGGTGCCACGTTGAAATTCACTGTAAGGCCATTCTACTGCCAATGTTTTGTTATGGAGATTGCACGGCTGTGTGCTCGATTTTATACACCTGTCAGCAACAGGTGTGGCTGAAATAGCCCTAATTTGAAGGGGTGTCCACATACTTTTATATATTAAAATACAAAAACATGGTCATGGTAAGCACAAATAAAGCACAAATAAATAACCTCACAAATCACCAAGAAAACAGTTACATTCCTCCACAAATAATTTACCAATCAAAACCTTAAAGTGCCCGAGCGGCACCAGAACATCAAGATTAAATTAATTTAGTCCCATTAATATGGTGCATTAAAATTAAAAGCAGACTTACCTAGCTTGGTGGAGACCCTAGGAACCAATCCTGTGAACGGGTTAGGCCACCTGGGTGTCTATACTTCAACAGCAAAATTAGATAAGATGGAAGTTTATGAAGTAGGGCATTGAAATCAATAAGGGAGTAATGTAAATATCTATGGGTCTTTAGTGAAGTCCAGACAACCTTTTTATACAGGATGCAGTGATTATCAAAACTGTCAACTGTAACAAAATTATGGGCTCTATGGTAGATGGCATCCGAAGTGTTAAGAGTAGTAGCAGCTGCACTTTGATAAATAATATCACCATTATAAGGAACAGATAAAAGGTTGACTGAACCTGCTTCCTACTGCTTAGAGAAAGCCACAATCTGTTTCTATAGAAAAAGCCAACTTAAAATCTTAGCTTCTTAACCAACTCAACTATATATTTTTTAAACATATTATCCATATAAATACAAATGCCTAAGTATTTATATGTGAGAACACGTTCCATTAGAGAACCATCTAATAAGTGAACATGTCGTTCATCTGAATCATTCCTACAAGAGTTTAAAAGCAACATCTATTTAGTTTTGGCCATATTAATTTTGTTAAATCAGCAAGGGATTCCTGCATAGCTATAAAATCTGACTAGTTTTAACACATCACCAACAAACTATCATGGTCCAAACACACCAAGACAGTCGTGAAGAGGGCATGACAACACCTTTTCCCCTTCAGGAGACATAGAGAGACATCCTCGAGTTCTACAGCTGCGCCATCGAGAGCATCCTGACGGGTTGCATCACTGCTTGGTATGGCAACAGCTCGGCATCTGACCGCAAGGCGCTACAGAAGGTAGTGCGTAAGGCCCAGTACATCACTGGGGCCAAGCTTCCAGCCATCCAGGACCTGACTTGGTGTCAGAGGAAAGTCACCAAAAATTGTCAGAGACTCCAGTCACCTAAGCCATAGACTGTTCTCTCTGCTATCGCATGGCAAGCGGTACCGGAGAGCCAAGTATAGGACCAAAAGGCTCCTTAACAGCTTCTACCCCCAAGCCATAAGACTGCTGAACAATTAATCAAATGGCCACCGGACTATTTACATTGACACCCCCCTGCATTTGTTTTGTACTCTGCTGCTAATCGCTGTTTATTATCTATGCATAGTCACTTCACCCCTACATACATGTACAAATTACCTTGACTAACCTGTACCTCCGCACATTGACTAAGTACCGATACCCCCTGTATATAGCATTGTTATTTTATTGGGTTACTTTTTATTATTAATTTAGTAAATTTGTTAAATATTTTCTGAACTCTTCTTGACCTGCGCTGTTGGTTAAGGACTTGTAAGTTTTGTTCCGTTTGCTTCCGTTGAAGAAATGTTTTTCAACCGAATTGGCGAAATGAATACACTTGTAACGACCGTCGTATGAATAATTGGACCAAGGCACAGCGTGAATAGAGTTCCACATTTTAATGATAGTGAAACTTCCAAAACAACAAAGATATAACAATTGTGAAATACGTGGTGCACATTGGCACTAAAACAAAACAATATCCCACATCGCAGGTGGGAAAAAGGACACACTAAGTATGATCCCCAATTAGAGGCAACGATTATCAGCTGCCTCCAATTGGGAACCATACACACACCAACATAGAAATATAATACCTAGAAACCCCTCTAGTCATGCCCTGACCTATTACACCATAGAGAACCCCTGTGTCAGGGCGTGACTGTACCCCCCCCCCCCCCCCCAAAGGTGCAGACTCTGACCGCAAAACCAGAAACTAGATGGGGAGGGTTGGGGTGCGGGACGTAGCACCCGCTCAGACTGCGAATCCAGACATGGAACCGGGCTGAGCGCGGGCACAGAGGAAGGCTCTGGCCATGGAGCGGGACCCCCGAGGGCTTTCTATGGTCAGGGCGTAACAACAATCCTGATCCTTTTCATAGAAGCCACATACAAACACATGATCATTTGTGCTTTTCTAATAACCAATTTCTGTGTTCATGCATGTGACTGACTGAACGTGCCTGAGAGGAATCCTCACGATAAGTATCTGCAATTTGGCAGTACGCCCAGAATTTTGGGGGGAGAATGGAAAGGGATATCTCAGTTTCAAGGTCTCAGCTTGGCGAGAAGAAGCCTTGTGAGGCATTGGTCAGTCATTAACCAAACATTAATTAATTAATTATGAATAATGAATGAGCTAAATCATATAAATATAACTTGTCTGTGTAAGCAGTATATATTTGTATTTATTTATTTGTATTTTATTTATTTAACTAGGCAAGCCAGTTAAGAACAAATTCTTATTTACAATGTGTTCTGGTTCACAGTCAGCATTCCAATTCACCCCAAAGGTGTTGGATGGAGTTGAGGTCAGGGCTCTGTGCAGGCCAATCAAGTTCTTCCACACTGAGCTCAACAAACCATTTCTGTATGGACCTCGCATTGTGCATGGGGGCATTGTCATGCTGAAACAAACTGTTGCCACAAAGGTGGAAGCACAGAATTGTCTAGAATGTCATTGTATTCTGTAGCATTAAGATTTCCCTTCACCCTAACTAAGAGGCCTAATCCGAACCATTAAATCCGAACCATTAAAAACAAAACATTATTCCTCCTCCATTTTTCAGGAAGGGTTATACTGCTTGTTCACATGTGCACAGTTTCAGTTGTTTTCTTTGTACCCCTTTTCAATGTAAATGAAATAAACATTTTATAACAACAACAAAATAGAGAGGGGGAAGGACAAGAAAGATAGAGGGGACGTTATGCACACAGTGTCCTAATGTCTATGCCACCATAGGAATCCACAGACAGACAGAATTAGAACAGACAGGGAGATACAGTTACAAAGACTGTTATATGATGCAAGACGGCCAGCGATAATTCCATTGCAGTTGAGATGTTCTGCACATGTAATATGTTAAATCTGACTTAGCTAATGTAGCCTGGAGGCACATTAACATAGACTAGCCCTGAGGCTATACTCTCGGTGTCTCTCAGCCAGAGCGCAACCACCAGCCTTGGAACAGAAGCCTGTGTGTGTGTGTGTGTGTGTGTGTGGGCAACATGCAGTTTTTCTTTGATCAAACACTGAATGTTAGAACAGACTCCTACACGCTGAACTCACCTGGGCCTACATGTTTGTGGTGAGTCTACACCTCTGTCCTCTGATCTCTCTTGCTCTCTTTCGCTCAAGTTCTCACTGGCGTGCTTTCGCTCTCTTTCTCTCACTCGCTTTCTTAATCTCTATTTTTCTTTCTTTCTCGCATTCTATTTCTTTCTTTTTCTCTCGCTTTCTTTCTCTCGCTCTCTTTCTCTCTCTCTTTCACTCTCTCTTTTTCTCATCCTTTATTTCTGTTCTACACAGATGCATGCATACATGCCTACACTGTATGTATCTACATGGTCTGCCTTGTTTGCATTTATAGTGCGAATAGGATACTCAATCAAAAGTGTGAATGCTGTTTGCATATCTTTCTGTACCTACTTCTTTAAATGTGTTGGTACTTATTTTATGCAAAAAATTATGGAATGACTGAGTTGACCAACAACAATCACCAATACTCCCACCACTGCCTTTCTTGTAAAGGAAAGGACTAGCTTGTCTCTTCCACTAACGCATGCGTCTTCTGTTCTTACAGAGTCACACCTGGGGCCTGGCCTAAGAACATGTGACCACAGACACATCACGACCACACCAGTGTTGGTTGAACACTGTGTGTGTGTGTGTGTGTAAAATGCTTACTTACTAGCCCTTCCCAAAAGTATAGACAAATAATAACAATAATAAATACAAAATGGGTAATGATAACTTGGCTATATACTGTACATGAGGTACCAGTACTGACTTGATGTGCAGGGGCACAAGATAATTGAGGTAGATACACTACATGACCAAAGGTATGTGGACACCTGCTTGTCGAACATCTCATTCCAAATCATGGACATTAATATGGAGTTGGTAACCTCTTTGTTGATATAAAAAAAAGAAGTATTTAGTCAGCCACCGATTGTGCAAGTTCTCCCACTCCCACTGAGAGAGGCCTGTAATTTGGTCACCTACAAACCACCAAGATTTCTGGCTCTCACAGACCTGTAACTTCTTCTTTAAGAGGCTCCTCTGTCCTCCACTCGTTACCTGTATTAATGGCACCTGTTTGAACTTGTTATCAGTATAAAAGACACCTGTCCACAACCTCAAACAGTCACACTCCAAACTCCACTATGGCCAAGACCAAAGAGCTGTCATAGTAGGACACCAGAAACAAAATTGTAGACCTGCACCAGGCTGGGAAGACTGAATCTGCAATAGGTAAGCAACTTGGTTTGAAGAAATCAACTGTGGGAGCAATTATTAGGAAATGGAAGACATACAAGACCACTGATAATCTCCCTCGATCTGGGGCTCCACGCAAGATCTCACCCCGTGGGGTCAAAATTATCACAAGAACGGTGAGCAAAAATCCCAGAACCACACGGGGGGACCTAGTGAATGACCTGCTGAGAGCTGGGACCAAAGTAACAAAGCCTACCATCAGTAACACACTACGCCGCCAGGGACTCAAATCCTGCAGTGCCAGACGTGTCCCCCTGCTTAAGCCAGTACATGTCCAGGCCCGTCTGAAGTTTGCTAGAGAGCATTTGGATGATCCAAAAGAAGATTGGGAGAATGTCATATGGTCAGATGAAACCAAAATATAACTTTTTGGTAAAAACTCAACTCGTCGTGTTTGGAGGACAAAGAAGGCTGAGTTGCATCCAAAGAACACCATACCTACTGTGAAGCATGGGGGTGGAAACATCATGCTTTGGGGCTGTTTTTCTGCAAAGGGACCCGGACGACTTATCCGTGTAAAGGAAAGAATGAATGGGGTCTTTCAGCATGACAATGATCCCAAACACACCGCCCGGGCAACGAAGGAGTGGCTTCGTAAGAAGCATTTCAAGGTCCTGGAGTGGCCTAGCCAGTCTCCAGATCTCAACCCCATAGAAAAATCTTTGGAGGGAGTTGAAAGTCCGTGTTGCCCAGCAACAGCCCCAAAATCATCACTGCTCTAGAGGAGATCTGCATGGAGAAATGGGCCAAAATACCAGCAACAGTGTGTGAAAACCTTGTGAAGACTTACAGAAAATGTTTGACCTCTGTCATTGCCAACAAAGGGTATATAACAAAGTATTGAGAAACTTTTGTTATTGACCAAATACGTATTTTCCACCATAATTTGCAAATAAATTCATTAAAAATCCTACAATGTACTTTTCTGGATTTTTTTTCTCATTTTGTCTGCCATAGTTGAAGTGTACCTATGATGAAAATTACAGGCCTCTCTCATATTTTTAAGTGGGAGAACTTGCACAATTGGTGGCTGACTAAATACTTTTTTTGCCCCACTGTAGGTATTACAGAATAGGTCAGGGAGAGTTTAAAAATGTCAGTGAAGACACTTGCCATCTAGTTATGGCATGCAATGAGTAATCTGTCTCGTCCCGCGGCCTTGTGAATGTTAACCTGTTTAAAGGTCTTACTTTAAAGGCTATGGAGAGCAAGATCACACAGTCGTTCAGAACAGCTCGTGCTCTCATGCATGGTTCAGTTTTGCCTGCTGAATGCATAGAAGGCATTTAGCTTGTCTGTTGGGCTGGCGTCCCTGGGCAGCTTGCAGCTGAGTGTCCCTTTGTAATCCGTGATATCTTGCAAGCCCTGCCACAGCTAATGAGCTTTAGAGCCGGCATAGTAGGATTCAATCTTAGTCCTGTATTGACATTTTGCCTCTTTGATTGCTCGTCGGAGTTGTAGCGGGAATCCTTATAAGCGTCCGGATTAGTTTCCCGCTCCTTGAAAGCGGCAGCTCTAACCTTTAGCTGAGTGCGGATGTTCCCTGTAAACCATGGCTTCGGGTTGGGAAATGTGCGTACGGTCACTGTTGGTACGATGTTATTGATGCACTTATTAATGAAGCACGTGACTGATGTGGTAAACCCCACAGTGTTATTTAATGTGCTAGCGAAATCGTACCATAGCTTAGCATCCATTTCATCTGACCACTTCTGTATTGAGCGTGTCACTGGTACTTCCTGTTTGAGTTTTTGCTTGTCAGCAGGAATCAAGAGGATCGAGTTATGGTCAGATTTGCCAAAGGGAGCGTGAGGGAGAGCCATGTATTTTTCTGTGGAGTAAAGCTGATCTAGAGTTTTGTTGCATCTAGTTGCACAGGTGACATGGTAGTAAAAATGAGGTAAAACAGATTTCTGTTTCACCGCATTAAAATCACTGGCCACAAGAAGCGTCGCTTCAGGATGTGCATTTTCTGCGTTTGCTTTTGGCCCTATATAGCTCACTGATTGCAGTCTTAGTGCCAGCATCAGTTTATGGTGGTAAATAGACAGCATGAACATGAAAAGTATAGATGAAAACTCTTTCCTTAATAGTATGGTCTGCATCTTATCATGAGGTATTCTAACTTAGACGAGAAAAAAATGGAGACTTCCTTAACATTAGAGATTGCGCATCAGCTGAGACACACCCCTACCCCTTCTTACCCAAGGCTGCTGACCGATCTTGACTATGCATGGAAAAAACTGTACATTTTATATTGTCCATGTCCTTATTCAGCTAGAAACATAGAATATTACAGTTCTTCTGGTCCCTTCGATTGTATAGTCTCAAACAGTGCTTGTCCAGTTTATTGTCTAGTGATTCGCCAATAGAACGTAAGGTAAAGGTGGTTTACTTGCTCACCAGTGTAGTTTCGTCAGGTTGCCGGCTTATCCGTCTCGCTTGTGCTGTTTCTTCCTCCTTCAAATCCCATTGGATTAAGGCCTGGTACGGAGTTAGCAGAATGTACAGAGCTGTCGACTCGTTGAAGTAGAAGTTGTCATCCAAATCAATGTTATTGGTCACTGTTCTGATGTCCAGAAACTGTTTTTTGGTCATATGAAATGATGGAGGATACATTATGTACAAAATATGTTAGGATCAGTTTAAAAACACACACAAAATGTATCACTGCAGCACAATCCTTTATGTGTTTGTGTGTGTGCACGCAGAGAGGTCTAAATAACCTGAGCTGACAAGATGAGTAGCTACATCACTTGTCAGATAAAAACCTACCTCAGAACCCACAGCAACACAAAACACATCTCTAATAATAACCAATGATTCATCTGGTTAGTAATAATCTTATTTTTCATATATGTTATGACCAGAGTTATCACTGTCAGTTTACTTTCAAAGTTTCCTGGCCACCTTGCACTCTTCGGCTGTCCCCATAGGAGAAACCTTTTTGGTTCCAGGTAGAACCCTTTTGGGTTCCATGTGTAACCCTCTGTGGAAAGGGTTCTACATAGCACCCAAAAGGGTTCTACCTCGAACCAAAAGCATTCTACATGGAACTTAAAAGGGTTCTTCAAAGTTTTCTCCTATGGGGACAGCCGAAGAAGCATTTCAGGTTCTAGATAGCACCTTTTTTTTCTAAAAGTGTGGTGCATAACATCATCAGTTGACCTATCATCATAGTATCTGTATGGCCAGACAGAATCTATCAAAGCCCTTGCAGAACAGCTTGGAACGTAATCAAACTCAACATATTGCTAACATAACATTAAGGTCTGCTTATAGATTACTCATTACAGGCAACATTCGCACTGAGCTAAAGGGTAGAGCTGCCGCTTTCAAGGAGCGAGCCTCTATCCCGGAAGCTTATAATAAATCCCGCTTTGCCCTCTGACGAACCATCAAACAGGCAAAGCATCTATACAGGACTACGATCGGATGGTACTAAAGAGGCTCCAACGCTCGTGGGAAGTGGCAAGGCCTGCAAACTATTACAGACTACAAAGGGAATCACAGCCGAGAGCTGCCCACGTGACACAAGCCTACCAGACGAGCGAAATAACTTCTATGCTCGCTTTGAGGCAATTAACACTGAAACATGCATGAGAGCATCAACTGTTCTGGACGACTGTGATCACACTCTCCTCAGCCGATGTGAGTAAGACCTTTTAAACAGGTCAACATTCACAAGGCCTCAGGGCCAGACAAATTGTCAGGACGTGTACTCCGAGCATTCACTGACCAACTGGCAAGTGTCTTCACTGACATTTTCAACCTCGTAATACCAACATGTTTCAAGAAGACCACCATAGTCCCTGTGCCCAAGAACACTAAGGTAACCTTCCTAAATGACTACCGACCCGCAAAACTCACATCTGTAGCCATGAAATGCTTTGAAAGGCTGGTCATGGCTTACATCAACACCATTATCCCAGAAACCCTAGACCCACTCCAATTTACATACCACTCCAACATATCCACAGATGATTCAATCTCTATTGCAGTCCACACTGCCCTTACACACCCGGACAAAAGGAACACCTATGTGAGAATGCTATTCATTGACTACAGCTCAGCGTTCAACACCATAGTGCCCTCAAAGCTCATCACTAAGCTAAGGACCCTAGGACTAAACCCCTCCCTCTGCATCTGGATCCTGGACTTCCTGACGGGCCGCCCCCCGGTGGTAATGGTAGGTAACAACACATCCACCAAACTGATCCTCAACACGGGGGCTCCTAAGCGGTGTGTGCTCAGTCCCCTCCTTTACTCCCTGTTCACTCATGACTGCACGGCAAAGGCACGTCTACAACACCATCATTAAGTTTGCTGATGACACAACAGTGGTAGGCCTTATCACCAACAATGATGAGACAGTCTATAGGGAGGAGGTCAGAGACCTGACTGTGTGGCGCAAGGACAACAACCTGTCCCTCAATGTGACCAAGACAAAGGAGATGATTGTGGACTACAGGAAAAGGAGGAGTGAGCAAACCATTCTCATCGATGGGGCTGTAGTGGAGCAGGTTGAGAGCTTCAACTTCCTTGGCGTCTACATCACCAACAACCACATCAACACAGTCATGAAGAGAGCATGACAAAACCTATTTCCCCTCAGATCCTCAAAAGGTTTTACAGCTGCACCATCGAGAACATCCTGGCTGGTTGCATCACTACCTGTTATGGCAACTGCTCGGCCTCCGACCGCAAGGCACTAGTAGTGCGTAAGGCCCAGTACATCACCGGGGCCAAGCTTCCTGCCATCCAGGACCTCTATACCAGGCCGTGTCAGAGGAAGGCCCTAAAAATTATCAGACACCAGCCATAGATTGTTCTCTCTGCTACTGCATGGCAAGCGGTACCGGAGCACCAAGTCTAGGTCCAAGAGGCTCCTAAATATCTTCTAAATATCTTCCTAAATATCTATGTGTGCAAACTCTCTCCAGAAGTTCAGTGAGGATCTCTGAATGATCCAATGTTGACCTAAATGACTAATGATGATAAATACAATCCACCTGTGTGTAATCAAGTCTCCGTATAAATGCACCTGCACTGTGATAGTCTCAGAGGTCCGTTAAAAGCGCAGAGAGCATCATGAAGAACAAGGAACACGCCAGGCAGGTCCGAGATACTGTTGTGAAGAAGTTTAAAGCCTGATTTGGATACAAAAAGATTTGCCAAGCTTTAAACATCCCAAGGAGCACTGTGCAAGCGATAATATTGAAATGGAAGGAGTATCAGACCACTGCAAATCTACCAAGACCTGGCTGTCCCTCTAAACTTTCAGCACATACAAGGAGAAGACTGATCAGAGATGCAGCCAAGAGGCCCATGATCACTCTGGATGAACTGCAGAGATCTACAGCTAAGTTGGGAGACTCTGTCCATAGGACAACAATCAGTCGTATATTGCATATATCCGGCCTTTATGGAAGAGTGGCAAGAAGAAAGCCATTTCTTAAAGATATCCATAAAAAGTGTTGTTTAAAGTTTGCCACAAGCCACCTGGGAGACACACCAAACATGTGGAAGAAGGTGCTCTGGTCAGATGAAACCAAAATTGAACTTTTTGGCAACAATGCAAGACGTTATGTTTGGCGTAAAAGCAACACAGCTCATCACCCTGAACTCACCATCCCCACTGTCAAACATGGTGGTGGCAGCATCATGGTTTGGGCCTGCTTTTCTTCAGCAGGGACAGGGAAGATGGTTAAAATTGATGGGAAGATGGATGGAGCCAAATACAGGACCATTCTGGAAGAAAACCTGATGGAGTCTGCAAAAGACCTGAGACTGGGACGGAGATTTGTCTTCCAACAAGACAATGATCCAAAACATAAAGCAAAATCTACAATGGAATGGTTCAAAAATAAACATATCCAGGTGTTAGAATGGCCAAATCAAAGTCCAGACCTGAATCCAATTGAGAATCTGTGGAAAGAACTGAAAACTGCTGTTCACAAATGCTCTCCATCCAACCTCACTGAGCTCGAGCTGTTTTGCAAGGAGGAATGGGAAAATATTTCAGTCTCTCGATGTGCAAAACTGATAGAGACATACCCCAAGCGACTTACAGCTGTAATCGCAGCAAAAGGTGGCGCTACAAAGTTTTAACTTTAACTTAATAATTTTGCACGCCCAATTTTTCAGTTTTTGATTTGTTAAAATAGTTTGAAATATCCAATAAATGTCGTTCCACTTCATGATTGTGTCCCACTTGTTGATTCTTCACAAAAAAATACAGTTTTATATCTTTATGTTTGAAGCCTGAAATGTGGCAAAAGGTCGCAAAGTTCAAGGGGGCCGAATACTTTCGCAAGGCACTGTATTACCTTGACACCGGTGCACACACACATTGACTCTCTACCGGGTACCCCCAGTATATAGCCCCGCTATTGTTATTTACTGCTGCTCTGTAATCATTTGTTATTCTTATCTCTTACTTTTGGGGTGCATTTTCTTACAACTGCTTGTAAGTAAGCATTTCACTGTAAGGTCTACCTCTTGTATTCGGCACATGTGACAAACACACTTTGATTTGATAAACCATTATGAAATAGTAAATTGGCTATTGGTAAACTGTTTATATTGTAACAGTACAGATATACTTTCTTCATTTGAGCCAGTTTGCTACAGCCGGAAAATAATCCTGCAGCAAAAGGAGATGTTTAATTATTATATGGATTAAAATTAGTAAATGTTTTGTTATGGTAAAACAAGTTAGACATTTTTAAAAGGATTTTAAAACACTTCTTGGGGCTAGGCGCCCCGCCAGTCGACAACTCCCGGTGAAATTGGAGGGCGCGCAATTCAAATAAATAATCATAAACTTATGGATATTAAACTATTAGGTACTTAATTAAAAGCTTCAACTCTTCTTCATCTAACTGCATTGTCCGATTTACAATAGGCATTACAGCGAAAGCATGCCATGTGATTGGTTGTGGACTGCGTCCCATATCAACATGTTTTTCCACCGGCACAGGCGTCATAAAATTACAAATAGCGATTCAAATTCACTTACTTTTTGAAAATCTTCCTCTGATTTGCAATCCAAAGGGTCCCAGCTACAACATGTATGGTCGTTTTGTTAGATAAAATCCTTTTTTATATTCCAAAAAGTCAGTTTAGTTGGCGCCATTGATTTGTGTAATCCACTCGTTCAACATGCAGAGAAAGGAATCCACTGTAATATTTCATACGGAAAGAAGTATGTTCAATAGGAAAGCAAAATTAGCATGTGTGCGTCTTCTTCATCGAGCACGCACAGACTGATTTCCAACTCTGACTTATAGTACTAAAACTCAAAATGTTTCCTTGTTTGGGAAGAAACAAGCCTGAAACTTTGAACAAAGACTGTTGACATCGAGTGGAAGCCGTAGGTATTACAATCTGGGAGCTGGATTTGGATATGACCCTATACGTTCCATCGGAAGAGCATGGGGTCTCAAAAAAAAACTATTTGGGTTGGTTTTTCTTTGTATTTTCTCCTACCATATCTATTGTGTTATAGTCTCATACATTATTTTAACATTTCTACAAACGTCAGTGTTTTCTATCCAATGGTATCAATTATATGCATATCCTAGGTTCTGGGCCCGTGTAACAGGCGGTTTACCTAGGGCACGTCAGTCAGTCGGATATTCAGAAAAAAGGACCTTAGCCTGAAGAAGTTTTAAAACGTTGAATACACTACAAGTTTTCATTTCCTGCCGTGCAGCAAAAATTATCTGAAACAAAAGTGCTCAAATTAAGATCCTACAATTGTAGCATACTGTATTTGGGTGTATATGAGTTGATTACATGTATTTTCACTGCTGCAAACTGGTGAAGAGAGAAGGTAATTGGCAACTTCTGACATCTTGTTTTACGGTTGTGGTAAGTCACTGACACCCACACAGTGAGTGAAGTTTCAGTTTTTGTCATCTGCCGCAGTAGAAACTAACACCACTACTGTACACTACTAAATCTCCCTTAATCTTTTCAGTTTGTCAGGGTTGGGGTGTGAATTGTTTAACGTCCCACTCAAACCCAATTTTCCATTTGGGTGTGTGACACCTCTGAAAATTGTGTTCTCACCTTACCTTGTGCTGAGCCTCAAATGCTATAGTACATGGGGCTTTCATTCAACCCTCTTACCAACACCAATACTAAGACACAGTCATGCATGTTGTCATGCCATTTCTTACCAAAACAGCACTACTCTCTGTTTTTCCTTCTGCACATGCATTAAACCAGTCTCTCAGTATGACTAGAAATCTATTGCTACAGGAATGGAAATCTGTCCTGTCATCAGTGACGAGAGAGAGTGAGAGTGGGGGGAGACAGTTAGGGGGGTCTGTGGGAGGAAACCAGATTTTCATGCTGTCTGAGTGTAGGAAAGTGTTTGTGTATGGCATGTCTCTCTCTGTGTATGAGTGTGTGGTGTTGGTGGGCTTAAAAAGAGCTGCAGTTCTGTTGAAAGTCACACATCTGCAAACTCTCAGAGTGAGCGATTCAGACAGAATGATGGGCCTCCTCTCTCTCTTGCTCCTCTTCAGCACAACTCTACTGATGTCCACTTCTTCTTCTCATGGTGCGTGTATTCTCTTATCATGCATTGTCTTAGATCGTGTCAGATTTCACTTAAGATGCTGTTTGTTTTAGCATATGAAGTAAATTTATGATTCAAATTGATGATAATGGCGATGATTATGTTAAAATCCTTGAAAATAATGCGTTTTAACTACAATGTAAATGGAGGATTATGATGATGATGATGATGAAACTCTTCTCTCGCTTCTAGCCAGTGGAGCAGTAACTCCGTGCTGTATAGAGATGAAAGGCACTATGGTGCGTCGTGACCTGATCAAGCGCTACTACATACAAGACACAGCCATGTGTAACATCAAGGCAGTGACGTAAGTACTTATAACCTCTCATAGGTGTTTATTTGAGCTGCTGTGAATGTTTCAATCAAGTCAAGCAGTGAACATTTTATAAATGCACTACCGGGGATAGAAGACACTATGATGCGTTCATATGCATTACATACAGGTGCACCGAATAAAAAGAAAGTGTTAAAGTCCTGATTGTGTGTCTCTGTTGTGACCATTCTCCCCCCCAGGTTTGTCACAGTGAAAGGCATACGAATCTGCTCTGACCCTTCCAACCCCTGGGCAAAGAAAACCATGCAGTACCTGGACAATAAGAACAAGCCTCACACACTGAAAAAACATCACATCACATCAACTACTACTACTACGACCACCGCCGCACAACCAGCAAAATACAACCCTCACAAAACAGCATTTTCAGCTCACAACCCCAAAATTGCATCTCAATGGCCAACGACTCTCACCACAAGACAATGAAGAACATAGAATGTTCCAGTTACCTCATAGTAAATTAGACGATTGACTTTGAATATTTGAACATTCTCAAAATGCCGTGCTTATAACACTGTTTTTTTTTATTAATTTTTTTACAATGTACAATATTTATGTCACTTTAATGAATATCTGGTCACAATTTATTTGGGTAGTCCATCTGTAGATGTTTAAGATGGACATACTATCAACAAACAATCTTTTGATAAGCAAGTGCTTGCTAAGGTGACGGTTAGGGTAATGGTTAGGTTTATAATTAAGGTCAGGGTAAGGGTTAAGGTTTGGGTTAGGGTTAAGGTAAGGGTTAAGTTTAGGGTTAGAATAAGTGTTAAGGTTAGTAAATAGCTATTTGAAATGTTGATGATAAAGCATCTACAGATGGACTATCTAAATAAAGTGTTACTGAGTATCTTAACATATTTATCAATTAATCAATTCAATTCACTTCTATTCACTTCCAAATTCACTTAAATTTGCTGACTATTTGCCAGTATGCCTAAATAATGTATAATGTTTCCTTGTAAGGGTTGATTTGTTGTCCATCTGGTGATGGTTCTTGTGCAAAACGGCTGTCAAACATCACCCAGATGGTTGCCAGACATTAGTAATGGATGTGCACTGTACAATATCGTGTGATGTCCTTTAAAACTCTTAGTGAAATTAAAGCGAAGTAAATACAACCAGTTCTATTGATTCATTGAGTTTAATAGTAAATTAAAGCAGAAGGTGACATTTTCTGCTGGCTACTGCATGTGACTGCTGTAGGTATATTAGTCACTTTGCTTGTCTCACTGATGACCCACAAGACCCATAAGTTCAATGGACATCACATCTGGCCATGCTACAAAGGACAGAAGGATAGATGCAAATGTTACGCAAATGATTTTAACCCATAACTTGAACTTTAACCTTACCCTGAATCTGAACATTATACAGAATTTGAAACAGGACAAGTTTCTCAAGTACTTGCTCATCAGTTCAGAAAAAATCTACAATTGGTCAGTGGGTGGCAGAGGGAAAGCTATGGGGGACTTAACATAATTACAGTCTGCATGCTGTTTCCACCAAATCACCATGAACACTTACACGTGGTTGGAGCTCCAGTGGAGCAATCGGTTAGCATGTGGTGTACTTATTAACACGTATCTGTAAATAGGTTACTACATGTGGGAGGAGAGAAAGTTATAGGTCTATCTCTGTTAACCGTGGGGGATTTGGGTGATTGGCCTTTGTGGAGTTAATATGACTGTTTGAGGTATAGTGGATGTTCTTACATGCCACAGCAGGTTTTCCCCTCCCCTCTGAACAGCCACTAACACCCCCATTACAAGTCACATCACTATGTGCAGTATGAATACTATTATGTGTATGGTTGTGTGTAAGTCACACAACATAGTGAAATGTACAGTGCATTCGGAAAGTATTCAGACCACCTGACTTTTTCCACATTTTGTTACATTACAGCCTTATTCTAAAATTGATTAAAATGTTTATTGCCCCCTTATCAATATACACACAATACCCCATAATGACAAAGCAAAAACAGCTATTTAGAAATGCTAGCAAATATATAAAATACAAATCAAAAATAACTAAATTTACAAAAGTATTCAGACCCTTTTCTCAGTATTTTGTTGAAACACCTTTGGCAGTGATTACAGCCTCTAGTCTTCTTGGGTATGAGCTCTATCAGAGTGACCATTGTACTCTTGGTCACCTCCCTGACCAAGGCCCTTTTCCCCCGATTGGTCAGTTTGGCCAGGCGGCCAGCTCTAGGAAGAGTGTTGGTGGTTACAAACTTCTTCCATTTAAGAATAATTGAGGCCACTGTGTTCTTGATATCCTTCAATGCTGCAGACATGTTTTGGTACCCTTCTCCAGATCTGTGCCTCGACACAATCCTGTCTCGGAGCTCTACAGACAATTCCTTCGAGTTCATGGCTTGTTTTTTGCTCTGACAACTGTTGGACCTTATATCGACAGCTGTGTGCTTTTCCAAATTATTTCCAGTCAACTGAATTTACCACAGGTGGACTCCAATGAAGTTGTAGAAACATCACAAGGGTGTCAGTGGAAACAGGATATACCTGAGCTCATAGCTAAGGCTCTGAATACTTATGTAAAACATTTGCAAAAAATTCAAAAAACGTGTTGTGTGTAGATTGAGGAGGATATATATGTTTAATTTTAGAATAAGGCTGCAATGTAACAAAATGTGGAAAAAGTAAAGTGGTCTGAATACTTTCCGAATTAACTGTGCAATAACATACTGTATGTGTTAACTATGAGTCTCTTTGGATATAAGCATCTGCTAATATTACCATATTATTTATTGTATTGTATAATTCCACTTGTATGCAGAGTACCCTCCTTGGGTGTCTTGAAAGGCACTTAAAGTAAACTGTACCTTCATTTTGACTCCTATTATTAATGAAATACATTTACATAAAGCCACTCAATCTGGAGGGAGATTAGAAAACAATCACTTGTTGATACTACATCCCTGGTAGCAATGATTTGGACTGACTTTATTGCTTTTTCTACGTGATTACCCACAAGAGTTTGTTTGAGACTTGTCTGTTCTCCGAAGGGATGAGAGTCTGTCTGATTCTGAGTATTTGTTGCTACTGTACCTGTATCTATAGTTCTGCTTTGTCGTCATCATCTGTGACTGGGGTGCCAGGCCTGTCTCGTCTCAAGTACAGGGAAAAGGTGCCAGTCAAAGAATAACCTCAGATGAAATCTCTGTGAACAGTGCACTGTACCACATAATACAGTATGTTGATTCAACGTACAATTATAAGGCAACCAGCTGCAATAGGATTAAGAGTTTGTTCAACATTTGAGCATATAGCTGAACCAACATACATTCTCAAGTTCAATTGTATGTTCACTCAACTTCGAATTTTCGGTTTAGTGAACATACAATTCAACTTTAGCATTTATTCTACCTTATTTGCATATTTTATATCTTTATGTTAGAATTATTCTGTACTGTTTTATACCTTTTGCATCCTGTACATGTGGCAAATAAACATTGAAACTTGAAACTATACATTACATACATCATAAGGCCTTTCTTTGAGGGCCTACTTACAACCTAATTCAGTGGTCTGAAACTCCTGGTTTACAGGCCACATCAAGCCTGCAAGTCATATTATAATGGCTTACAAAGTGATGTGTAATTCTTATTGGAATCGAGGAACTCCGGGAGCTTTTTATCAGTGTGTTAAACTTGGAATTCGTGTCACACGTGTTTGTGTGAGTGAGGGTGTGTGTGCGTGCGTGTGGTTCAGTAGGAAGCAATGTAGAAGTTCTCTGTGGTCTGTCAGTCACAACGGGATAGGCCTACTAATGTTCCTTTCCCCACCACAGTGTCAGAATCAGATGCTCCAATTAAATGTATCAACTACTGTGGTGAAGACAGGTGGTGAGGGCACTCGGAGTGTGGTGTCCGGAAAACAACCTCTCACTCAATGTCAACAAAACGAAGGAGATGATCGTGGACTTCAGGAAACAGCAGAGGGTGCACCCACCCCCTATCCACATCGAAGGGATAGCAGTGAAGAAGGTGGAAAGTTTTAAGTTCCTGGGCGTACACATCACAGACAAACTGAAATGGTCCACCCACACAGACAGTGTGGTGAAGAAAGCACAACAGCGCCTCTTCAACCTCAGGAGGCTGAAGAAATTTGGCCTGTCACCCAAAACTTTTACAGATGCACAATCAAGAGCATCCTGTCGAGCTGTATCACCGCCTGGTACGGCAACTGGTCCGCCCACAACCCCAAGGCTTTCCAGAAGGTGGTGCGGTCTGCATACAGCATCACCGGGGGCAAACTACCTGCCCTCCATGACACCTACAACACCCGTTATCACAGGAAGGCCAAAAAGATAATCAAGGACAACAACCACCCGAGCCACTGCCTGTTCACACCGCTATCATCCAGAAGGAGAGCTCAGTACAGGTCCATCAAAGCTGGGACTGAGGAATTGAAAAACAGCTTCTATCTCAAGGCCATCAGACTGTTAAATAGACATCACTAACTCAGAGAGGCTGCTGCCTTCACTGAGACCCAATCACTGGACACTTTAATAAATGGATCACTAGTCACTTTAAACAATGCCACTTTAAATAATGCCACTTTAATAATGTTTAAATATCTTAATTTCACTCATATCACATGTATATACTGTATTTATATAATCTATTGCACCTTGCCTATGCCGCTCGGCCATCGCTCATCCATATATTTATATGTACATATTTTCATTCATCCCTTTAGATTTGTGTGTACTAGGTAGTTGGTGGGGAATTGTTAGATTACTTGTTAGATTTGTGTGTAATAGGTAGTTGTGGGGAATTGTTAGATATTACTTGTTAGATATTACTGCATTGTTGGAACTAGAAGCACAAGCATTTCCCTATACTTACATTAATATCTGCTAACCATGTGTATGTGACCAATAAAATGTAATACCATTTCATTTGACATCCTCTTATATTTTCTTATACCATATGAAAGTCCTGCATGCAAGTCCCGTTTTATATATATATCTTAAATGACCACATTTTCATGAATGTTGTGATATAAGCTAGTAGCCCATTAATTACAGAACTGTATGGGACTTGCACCAGTAAGTAGGGGGGACTTTCAAAGGGTACAGAGACCAAAGAAAGGTCAAGACCGAGGGATCATCAACAGAGACAGAGGCAGCAATAAAAAGAAAGGTCAAGACCGAGGGATCATCAACAGAGACAGAGACAGCAATAAAAAGAAAGGTCAAGACCGAGGGATCATCAACAGAGACAGAGACAGCAATAAAAAGAAAACAAACTATAAGCACCTCAGTGGTTATTAAGAAAGCAGAGAACAAGTTTGAAAGGAAGCAAACATTTCCTGTGTCACATCAGCTAGGCTCTATCTACATTTAAGACAGAGATCTGTGGCTGAAACCACAGCTACACACATTCTCTCACGTGCCCTGTGTTATTATCATTGCTTAGTGTATTAGCCATCTTCCATCATATGCCCACTTTTAGAAAGAATTGTTCCAAATGGGTTATTTGGCTGTCCCCTTAGGAGAACCCTTTTTGGTTCCAGGTAAAACCGTTTTTGCTTCCAGGTAGAACTTTTTTTCGGTTCCAGGTAGAACCCTTTCCACAGAGGGTTCTACATGGAACCCAAAACGGTTCTACCTGGAAGCAAAAACCAAGAAGAGTTTGTCAAAGGGATATCCTTTGGAGACAGCCGAAGACCCCTTTATGTTCTACACAGCACCTTTTCTTCTAAGACTGTAGGCCTAGTTAATTATTCATGAAAAATGCTTCTGACAGAAAAAGTTCTATTGTGTCAGGCTGTCTTGATCTTGCATATCGTGTTTGGCACAAAAAGTATGTATTTCTATGTATTTGTTTTGTTTTCCTGAGAACAAACGAGTAGATACAGTGCCTTAAGAAATTATTCATACTCTTGACTTATTCAAATGTTTGTTGCGTTACAGCCTGAATTCAAAATGGATCCATTTTTTTAAAATTCTCACCCATCTACACACAATACCCGATAATGACAAAGTGAAAACTTGTTTTTAGATTTTTTTGCTAATGTATTAAAAAGAAAATACAGAAGTAACATTTACATAAGTGTTCACACCCCTGAGTCAATACATGCTAGAATCAAAAATAGAAGAAAGCCAGGACTAAAAACAAAGAAAATTGTGTCTGTAAAATGTATATAATATGTAAAAACTGAAGTTAGAAGCCTAAGTGTTATTGTTTATTAGTTTACTCCTATTGGGGGAAGGGTGGAAGGGTTTACGGGGAATAATGAAGGTATATTCTAAAAACAAGTGTCTGTGTATATATGTATATATGTATATATGTGTATATGTATGATTGTTTATGTACATACAGTATATGTGTGTATAATGGTATGTGTATGTATGTCTGTATGGACACTACCCTTCAAAAGTTTGGCGTTACTCAGAAATGTCCTTGTTATTGAAAGAAAAGCAAAAAAAATTGTCGATTAAAATAACCTCAAATTGATCAGGAATACAGTGTAGACATTGTTATTGTTGTAAATGACTATTGTAGCTGGAAACAGCAGATTTTTTATGGATATCTACATAGGCGTACAGAGGCCCATTATCAGCAACCATGTGTTCCAATGGCACGTTGTGTTAGCTAATCCAAGCATCCGGGATGCTGGCTTTCTAGGCAGAGTTGCAAAGAAAAAGCCATATCTCAGACTGGCCAACAAAAATAAAAGATTAAGATGGGCAAAAGAACACAGACACTGGACAAAGGAATTGCCTAGAAGGCCAGCATCCCAGAGTCGCCTCTTCACTGTTGACGTTGAGACTGGTGTTTTGCGAGTACTATTTAATGAAGCTGCCAGTTGAGGTCTTGTGAGGCATCTGTTTCTCAAGCTTGACACTCTAATGTACTTGTCCTCTTCCTCAGTTGTGCACCGGGGCCTCCCACTCCTCTTTCTATTCTGGTTAGGGCCAGTTTGCGCTATTCTGTGAACAAGGTAGTACACAGCGTTGTACCAGATCATCAGTTTCTTGGCAATTTCTCGCATGGAATAGCCTTCATTTCTCAGAACAAGAATAGACTGACGAGTTTCAGAAGGAAGGTCTTTGTTTTTGAGCATGTAATCGAACCAGCAAATGCTGATGCTCCAGATACTCAACTAGTCTAAAGAAGGCCTGTTTTATTGCTTCTTTAATCAGAACAACAGTTTTCAGCTGTGCTAACATAATTGCAAAAGGGTTTTCTAATGATCAATTAGCCTTTAAAATGATAAACTTGGATTAGCTAACACAATGTGCCTTTGGAACACAGGAGTGATGGTTGCTGATAATTGGCTAATGTAGATATTCTTACTAATGTAGCTATAACCTATGTAGATATTCCATTAAAAATGAGCCGTTTCCAGCTACAATAGTCATTTACATGAATAATGTCTACACTATTTTTACTTAAAAGCATTTATAAGCGTTTATAAGTTATATTTATAAAGAATGTATGAGTATATATCATTAATTTAGTCCAAAATGTATGTAGAAACTAAGGATTCTTGCTTAAACTAGCCTCCAGTACATTTTTCACTAAACAGTAATATTGTTCAACTTAATTAGCATTGGTCCCATTTATCAGTGACAAAAACAACTTTGTGTCCACATTGAAAATAAAAATTTGTCATGGATAAAATTGCATTTACAACATGCCATCATAGGTAGACGTCCTTGTCACCATACTGCTTTGATCTCATTGTGATAGTCTCCTAGATGCTGAAGTCCACCTTTTAGACCTAACATCAAGGTTTCCAGTTAGCCTACCAGTTCTCTTGCGCCCTCTTCCATTTCTCTTTCCTCCCCTCTTCCCTCCGTTCTCCTTTCCCTTTCCCTTCTTTTGTCCTTTTCCGTGTTTGCGTGGCACTGCCGGTCCCTTGGTCACTGTCTCTCTCTCCTTTCCCTCCTCCTCTTCTATCTTGATCATTCTGGCTTCATCCACCTTTCCCACGGCCTTCCTCACCCAATCGCTTCCTGGGTCAGCGCAGATCCTCTTCCTGCCTATGGTGTGTAACCTGGAATAGATCAAGATGTCAATCTTTTCCACTTCGGTGAGGTCATTTGTCATTTCCTGGTGAAGACATTGGTAGTGGAGTAAAACCAGTGGGTCTGTATATTGTAGGATACCCACAATAGCATCGTTGGACACATCCTAATCTTTACGGTGTAGTATGACAGTGTAGGAAATATTATTGTAGTGTACTGACACTACAGCGTCGATGGGACACAGCACTGTAGTTTGTACGGTGTAGTCCACTACGTTATTAGGGTGGACTCTTGTCTGTGACAGCTGAAGACAACAGCTCTTGATGGGTCCAACATCTATACAGGGGACAGAAAGAGAATAATCTATTATGGTTACACGTTACTAGTTTACACACAGGTACATAATACATACGTACACACAGATACACACACTTTCACTCATAGAACTATAGGTAAGTACTCACTTGCATAGACCCCGGCCATCCATGAGGCTACACAGAGCCAAGTGCAGAACACCAGACTCAACCTCATCTTCAGCTGGTGAAAGTGATCAGATTTGAACGTTTTTAGGTTTGTTTTGACTGATACTCCTAGCCCTGACTTTATAGGTAGAGGAAGTCCCACCCACACCTTTAGGTCTGAAAGCCCCCTCTTTCCTCTTCCTCCTCTTCTTCCTCCACACCCCTCTCACGCCCACCCTTTGGCTTGTCACCCACTCTGTGGCTAGTAGAGTCACTCTGTCATGGCTTAGAGTGGAAAATATGAGAGTTCACTATGAATGGAAGATCATCACAAAAAGACCCCTCACCACAAGCGCATCACACACACACACACACACACACACACACACACACACACACACACACACACACACACACACACACACACACACACATGCATCACTCACCACACCTCTCATGCTAAGCCACAAGTCTCTCTTTAAAGAGATGGAAGAGACATTAGTCAACTGATAGTTAGGCTGTCAAACTGTTGAATGATTCTTTTCAAATTTGGAATTTCCTCAAATGTAAGGTTCTTTATACAAAAAGCATTACAATAATATTGATGTCTTGATTTTGTCCGAAGTAACGATAAGCAAAATCATGTAAATGTATAAAGCAGCTTTCTTTAACTTCAATGTCAACTTGTTTGACATCAAATTGTTTTAATCTGTATAGATGATGTATTTAGAATGTTTTCAGTGTATTTTGAACATTTTTCAGACAATGCAATTCATTCTGACAACCCAGATGAAATGACATGCTGCACAAGAGGAATATGTGATATGCTGGTGTATAACGTGCAGTGGTAGTGTGTGGATTTCTTGCAACACCCCCTGAAGTGGAGAAAAAGAGTGAGGTTTTCAGTGGTTCTGGGTGGGTGACAGTAGCACAGATTTTATACATCATTTTTTCTCAACAAAGCTGATCATTTAGTCCACCCTAGGGGCCCTGGTCAAAAGTAGTGCACTTCATGCATAGGGTGGCATTTCAAACACAACCATTGTTTTTCTCAACATCATCTATTGCTTACCCAGCCAGGGAGGGAGAGAGAGGTAGGGAGAGCGAGAGAGAGCGATGGGGATAGAGAGCGAGAGAGAGAGAGAGGGACAGGGAGAGAGACGGATAGAGAGATAGGGAGAGAGAGAC
Source organism: Oncorhynchus clarkii lewisi (assembly GCF_045791955.1). Classification (NCBI taxonomy): domain Eukaryota; kingdom Metazoa; phylum Chordata; class Actinopteri; order Salmoniformes; family Salmonidae; genus Oncorhynchus; species Oncorhynchus clarkii. The sequence goes on from NC_092174.1 coordinate 34,267,314, forward strand.
ATGAGAGATAGGGATAGAGAGAGAGAGAGAGAGAGAGAGAGAGAGAGAGAGAGAGGGAGAGAGAGAGAGAGAGAGAGAGAGAGACATCAGCGCCACAAGTAATGGGATCTGTATAGTTACAATAGCTGCACTCTGTCCGTCCTTGTCCCATACAATGTAGTTAATGTTAATGTCATTATGTCCTTAGCTCAGACCAGTTAAATTGCAATTGAGTCTAGTTGTGTGGCATGGGGTTTCTCTGTGACAGACAGTGAATGTGTTTTACTCTGGCCAAGAGGGCATGGCAGCAGTACTTGTTGAGATTGGACTCTTAAATGGAGGCCACATATCCACTTTAATACAACACTAGAGGGATAGAGAAGGAGAGAGAGAGAGAGAGAGAGAGAGAGAGAGAGAGAGAGAGAGAGAGAGAGAGAGAGAAAAAGGGCAGAGACCCAAATATTCACACTTTTACACAGCAGTATAACCACTCAGGAAATAAGTACTTAGTGCCAGTCTGAGTGTCTGAGTATCTGTCTGAGGATGACAGTGAATGAGGGGTGGAAGCAGAAGGAGAGGGATGAAGAAGGGTAGAGAGATAGAGGGCAATAATGAGAGGTATAGTAAGGAGGGAGGAAAATAACTGGAGAAAAGAGATGATCATCACATTTGTAGGCTCAACCAGACCTCTAATGCTTGTCTGATATGAGGAGTTAACACGTGAATCTTATCCCTTGTGGGATACGGCTAAACACATCCCAGTTATTACTTTACTTTTTTTCCCTTTAGTAGCATCAACTCTCCAGCAACACAAAAGCCTAAATCACAAGCACCCATTATTTAGATCAGGACTTGGCACCTGCTGTTTTACAATCTTTGTGGGAACAAAACCTTAACTACTAACGTCTAACCCTAATTCTAACCCTAACCCTAATTCTAACCTTCCTCTAAACCTAACCCCTAAGCCTAAATGTTCCTTGTTTTACTATCCTTGTGAGGACTTCTGGTATAGCCAAAATCACACACACACAAACACATACCCCTTGAGAGTCATTAGCAACTCTCCGTCACACACACAAACACATACACCTTGAGAGTCATTATCAACTCTCCATCACACACACAAACACATACATCTTGAGAGTCATTATCAACTCTCCATCACACACACAAACACATACACCTTGAGAGTCATTATCAACTCCTCATCACACACACAAACACATACAGCTTGAGAGTCATGATCAACTCTCCATCACACACACAAACACATACACCTTGAGAGTCATTATCAACTCCTCATCACACACACAAACACATACACCTTGAGAGTCATTATCAACTCCTCATCACACACACAAACACATACAGATTGAGAGTCATGATCAACTCTCCATCACACACAAACACATACAGCTTGAGAGTCATGATCAACTCTCCATCACACACAAACACATACACATTGAGAGTCATGATCAACTCTCCATTACACACACAAACACCTACACCTTGATAGTCATTATCAACTCTCTATTAAAGCACCATGCTTATCTCTGCGGGTGTCACGTTCTGACCATCGTTCGTGTGTGTTTTCCTTGTTTTAGTGTTGGTCAGGACGTGAACTGGGTGGGCATTCTATGTTGGATGTCTTGTTTGTCTATTTCTATGTCTGGCCTGATATGGTTCTCAATCAGAGGCAGGTGTTAGTCATTGTCTCTGATTGGGAACCATATTTAGGTAGCCTGGGTTTCACTGTGTGTTTGTGGGTGATTGTCCTTAGTGTCCTGATGTCATTGTTCTTTGTTAGGTTACACAAGTATAGGCTGTTTCGGTTTTCGTTAAGTTTATTGTTTTGGTAATTTTTGTGTTTAGTGTGTTTCTTCATTAAACATGGATTGCAATAGACACGCTGCATTTTGGTCCGACTCTCCTTCTCATACGGAAAACCGTTACAGCGGGAGTTAGAATGCCTTGCTAGATTATTAATTTATTGGTTATTAATTCATTTGATTATTCATGTATTGGTAATTAATTAATTTGTTATTAATTTATTGGTTATTCCCTGGTTCTTTTTGGCTGTGTAGTTGTTGGATTGCTGACAGCGTGGCAGATAGAAATTAGATTGGTGATAAGAAGGCGATTGGAATGAGCGTTGCAGGAAATTACAATCAATATTGCCTCTTATATCCTCAACCGCCATCGATCTGGGAGTGGGGATGAGAGACGCATCTTAAACAGACAGCAAAACAAACATGCCAGAGATAGAACAATGCACAAACACACAAATGTATGTATTTATGCACACACTGACACACACATACGCACAAATTAAGAGATGTATTAAATAGGCTTATTGTTTTATAACCCTGGAGAGAGTCAGATGAGCATGAGAACGAGACAAATTTCCTGCGTACAACACACAAATGCACAGACAGACATGAGGGTGGGCAAACAGGAGGGTGAGCAGACAGGTGAGCAGGCAGGAAGGCGGGCAGACAGTAGGGTGGGCGGGCGGGCAGGAGGGTGGGCAGGTAGGAGGGTAGGCGGCAGAAAGGAGGGTGGGCAGGCAGGTGAGCAGACATGAGGGTGGGCAGACAGGAGAGTTAGCAGGCAGGGGAGACAGGTGAGCAGACATGAGGTTGGGTGGGCAGGCAGGAGGGTGGGCAGGCAGGCAGGAGGGTGGGCAGGCAGGAGAGTGGGCAGGCAGGCAGGAGGGTGGGCAGGCAGGCAGGAGGTTGGGCAGGCAGGCAGGAGGTTGGGCAGGCAGGCAGGAGGGTGGGCAGGCAGGCAGGAGGGTGGGCAGGCAGGAGGGCGGGCGGGCGGGCGGGCAGGAGATTGGGCAGGTAGGAGGGTAGGCGGCAGAAAGGAGGGCGGACAGGCAGGTGAGCAGACATGAAGGTGGGCAGACAGGAGAGTTAGTAGGCCGGAGGGTGGGGAGGCAGGAGGTTGGGCAGATAGGAGGGCGGGCAGATAGGAGGGTGGGGAGACAGACCGGCAGGGAGACAGCAAGGCTGGCAGGCAGGAGAGGGGGAGTGAGAGGGGGAACGGGAGAGGGAGGTTGAGAAAGCTAGAGAAAGCAGGAGAGAGATGGAGTAGGTTCTTTAGAAATTACATCTCCTAGACTAACTTTAGAGTCATAATTTGGTGGCTCTGACAGTCTAGGAGTTTTCATTTCTAAAGAACATTTTGAAACCTGATATGCTGTTAGCTTAATTTGCTGTTGTTACCAAGACTACTATTGTGAAAACTCAAGGGCAGACAGACAACACCCTGATGATCAATGTTATTGTCTCCTTCACTCTCTGGATGTTCTTTCTCCTTTTCTTTCTTGCTTGTTCTCTGTCCATCTGTATTGTATCTCTTTATCTCTGTATCCCTCTCTGAATCCCCTCTTCACTCTCCCAACTCTGCATGTCTCTCTGTCTGTCTGGCCTTTATCAGGTGCAGAGGGAGATATGATTAGTGGCTAGAAAGGCAGCGTAAGATGGAGAGATGATCGTCTGTCTGTCTTTTTTGAGATTCAACATATCTGTCCGTTATTCACCAGCCCACTGCCTGCTGCCTGGTTTCTGGCTAAACACACCACTGCCTCACCTCTTTGACACACAACACACACATCGCCTGGATGCCTGGTGAATAGCTAATGAATCCCTGAGAGCCAGTGTGTGTCTGGCTCTAATCAGTAGAACATTGACCTGTGCCTCATGCATAAGGTAATATAGCACCTTGGTAGACTGGGCAGCCAATGTTTGAGCCTTCTACCCTATTCCCTTATAGAGGTGATCACTGTTTTATTTTATTGATGAGTGTATGAAGTTAGAGAAATAGAGAATATTGGCTTAGATTGTTTCAGGTGCCTGAGGCCTGGGCAGATTTGTAAAGGCAATGTATTGTGGTAAAACCATCCATATCTATTTCATTAATGATATGTGTAGTGTACTATCTGAGATGATTTGATCCTTGACTGAAAGTTTGGTAGAGCATGGTTCTTGCAATGCCAGGATAGTGTGTCTGATTCCTGGGACCACCCATACTTATAATGTACGCACGCATGACTGTAAATCGCTTTGGATAAAATGTCTGCTGGATGGATACAACGGGTGGGACTAATCCTAAATGCTGATTGGTTTAAACCGCATCCCAGCCGGTGTCTATTCCACAAGTTACCACTGGCTGAATCTATGACTTTAAAATGCCTATTGACTCTGTTCCATCTGACAGCTCAATCCACTGTCTCATCAGCCCAGCCAGGCAATTTATCAACTTGATCTCCATTATAAAAAGCATCTAAACATTATCTCACATTTCTTTTCGACTAACATTTAGTTTTTGTCACGTTCTGACCTCTATTTCCGTTGTTTTGTATTTATTTAGTATGGTCAGGGCGTGAGTTGGGTGGGCAGTCTATGTTTGTTTTTCTATGTTTTGGGGCATTTCTATGTTTTCGGCCTAGTATGGTTCTCAATCAGAGGCAGGTGTCATTAGTTGTCTCTGATTGAGAATCATACTTAGGTAGCCTGGGTTTCACTGTGTGTTTGTGGGTGATTGTTCCTGTCCCTGTGTTTGTTGTCACAGGATAGGCTGTATAGGTTTTTCCACGTTCCGTTTGTTGTTTTGTAGAGTTAAGTTATTTCATGTATCGTTCATTTTCCATTAAAGAAACATGAGTAACCACCACGCTGCTTTTTGGTCCGCTTCTCCTTCTACAGACGAACGTCGTTACAGAATCACCCACCCACCAAGGACCAAGCGGCGTGGTAAACAGAGGCAGCAGCAACAGCAGCAGCAGGAGAAGCAACTGGTGCAGCAGGAGCAACAGCAGCAGCAGGAGAAGCGACTGGTGCAGCAGGAGCAACAGCAGCAGCAGCAAAAGCAGCAGCAGGAGGAGCAACAGCAGCAGCAGCAAAAGCAGCAGTGTGAGAGGCTGCACTACTTGGAGAGATGGACTTGGGAGGAGATTCTAGACGGGAAAGGACCCTGGGCAGAGCCAGGAGAATATTGCCGCCCCAAGGCCGAGCTGGAGGCAGCAAAAGCAGAGAGGCGGCATTATGAGGAACTAGCACGGCAGAGCGGATGGAAGCCCGAGAGTCAGCCCCAAAAATTTCTTGGGGGGGGGGGGGCTAACAGGGAGTATGGCTACGCCAGGTAGGAGACCTGAGCCAACTTCCTGTGGTTACCGGGGGGCTAGAGAGACCGGGCAGGCACCGTGTTATGCGGTGGAGCGCACGGTGTCCCCAGTGCGGGTGCACAGCCCGGTGCGGTACATTCCAGCTCCGCGTATCGGCCGGGCTAGAGTGGGCATCGAGCCAAGTGCCATGAAGCCGGCTCTACGCATCTGGACTCCAGTGCGTCTCCTTGGGCCGGTTTACATGGCACCAGCCTTGGGCACGGTGTCCCCGGTTCGCCTGCATAGCCCAGTGCGGGCTATTCCACCTCGCCGCACTGGCAGGGCGACCGGGACCATTCAACCGGGTAAGGTTGGGCAGGCTCGGTGCTCAAGAGCTCCAGTGCGCCTGCACGGCCCGGTCTATCCGTCACCACCTCCACGCACCAGCCCTCCGGTGGCAGCCCCCCGTACCAGGCTGTCTCTCCGGCCCATCCTTACAGGGGCTTCCTCCTCTCCAGCGCTGCCGGAGCCTCCCGCCTGTCCGGCGCCTCTGCCGGAGCCTCCCGCCTGTCCGGCGCCTCTGCCGGAGCCTCCCGCCTGTCCGGCGCCTCTGCCGGAGCCTCCCGCCTGTCCGGCGCCTCTGCCGGAGCCTCCCGCCTGTCCGGCGCCTCTGCCGGAGCCTCCCGCCTGTCCGGCGCCTCTGCCGGAGCCTCCCGCCTGTCCGGCGCCGCTGCCGGAGCCTCCCGCCTGTCCGGCGCCGCTGCCGGAGCCTCCCGCCTGTCCGGCGCCGCTGCCGGAGCCTCCCGCCTGTCCGGCGCCGCTGCCGGAGTCTCCCGCCTCTCCGGCGCTGCCGGAGCTTTCCTCCTCTCCGGCGCTGTCGGAGTCTCCCGCCTCTCCGGCGCTGTCGGAGTCTCCCGCCTCTCCGGCGCTACCAGGGCCTTCCTCTTCTCCAGCGTTGCCGGAGCTTCCCGTCTGCCCAGCGCCATCTGAGCTTCCCGTCTGCCCAGCGCCAACTGAGCTTCCCGTCTGCCCAGCGCCGCCAGTGCCGTCCGTCTGCCCAGCGCCGCCAGTGCCGCCAGTCAGCCAGGGGCCGCCCGAGCAGCTGCCCCTCTGTCCCGAGCAGTTGTCCCTCTGTCCCGAGCAGCAGCTTCACCTCTGTCCCGAGCTGTCCCTCTGTCCCAAGCAGCCCCTCTGTCCAGTGGGGTCATTGAGAGGGGTGGCCATGGTGAGTAAGCCACGGAGGCGGACAATAAGGCGGACTAAGACAATGGTGAAGTGGGATCCGCGTCCCGCGCCAGAGCCGCCACCGCGGACAGACGCCCACCCAGACCCTCCCCTATAGGTCAAGGTTTTGCGGCCGGAGTCCGCACCTTTGGGGGGGGGGGTACTGTCACGTTCTGACCTCTATTTCCGTTGTTTTGTATTTATTTAGTATGGTCAGGGCGTGAGTTGGGTGGGCAGTCTGTTTGTTTTTCTATGTTTTGGGGCATTTCTATGTTTTCGGCCTAGTATGGTTCTCAATCAGAGGCAGGTGTCATTAGTTGTCTCTGATTGAGAATCATACTTAGGTAGCCTGGGTTTCACTGTGTGTTTGTGGGTGATTGTTCCTGTCCCTGTGTTTGTTGTCACAGGATAGGCTGTATAGGTTTTTCCACGTTCCGTTTGTTGTTTTGTAGAGTTAAGTTATTTCATGTATCGTTCATTTTCCATTAAAGAAACATGAGTAACCACCACGCTGCTTTTTGGTCCGCTTCTCCTTCTACAGACGAACGTCGTTACAGTTTTCAACAGCGGAGATGTGTATATACCTTGCTGTATGTCTCTCTGACAAGAAATGTCAATTCAAAAGGTAAAACAAAAGGAAGTGCTGCTAGGTTGCATTCTTTCCAGCTTCAGTTTGAAGTTGTGTTAGCTGTGTTGTTGGCTAGCTCCTCTGAACAACAGTGTCCTAACGAGAGAGCACAGTTTCTATTCCAGGTGAAATCGTGTCTCATTAGCTCATTGTTATGGATGTTTCTAAATAAATGTCACTAGAAAACAGTTTAAACAAATGCAGCTACTGTTGTTATTCTGTCTGCACTGTTTGACGTGACTATAAGTTAGCCATCTAGCAAGCAACAAGGGATAAGGCTGGCAACGGAACATTTAGAACGAACAACTGGGTCGCATCCATAGATACAGAACAAAAAGACTGAACGACTGGGTCGCATCCATAGATACAGAACAAAAAGACTGAACGACTGGGTCGCGTCTCTAGTAACCGAACCAATGGAACTAACGACCAGCCGGCTTGGGTAGCAACCCTAGATTTATTTTGGGACTATAACTTGAGGAAGGATGAAATAGTATGAATCAAATTTCAGTTTTTTCCAACTGCTTACACAAGTTTTCAAAACTGTCTCCTTTTTTTCAAAACTCTACACACAATTCCCAAAACTGCACACACAAAATGCAAAATGCCTCACATCTCCTTCAAAATGTAACACTGCATTCAAAATGTCATAAACACGTCAGAATGAAGCATTTGCATCAAATGGCAAACACTGCTTTCATAATAGTACATTTTTGGACATACCATGTAAACACTGTTGTTCTAAATCAAAAGCTCTTTGGTCTTTCATAGGCTTATATCTACATATCAATACAATGTTCTACAGTGAAAGTAATCTGCTGAGAGGGGTAACAAGTACACTGTAAACACCAATGCAATGTAGAAACAGAAATGTTTTATTAGGTCAAACATTACTGTTGTATACAGTAGCATACAACAAAACCATAAACATATGTAAACCAAAAGTATATTTTTTAGAATACAGTAAAGAACACAATTTGTGTGTGGGGGGGTCCCGGGGGGTCAGTCCAGGAATTGGTAGGGGGGGGGGGGGAATCACCAGTGCTAAGCTACGCTTCATCTCTTCTCCGGCCCGAGTCTGGCCACAATACTTCGTCCACATCACAAGATACGTTTTCTCTTGCCAAACATCGAGGAAAGTATCTCCTAGCATGGCGTATCCAACCTTGGACAGAGGCAACCTCTATGTCCCCACATAGACCATATTTATAATTGCAGTCTCTTGTACATATGTAAACAATCATCCTCGTTCTCCATGATGTCTTTGCCTTTCCACTCTGTACCGAATTCAAACACAGTATGTGTTCAGCGTAGGAACTGTAAACAATGTACAAAAAAATGTAGTACAGCATGATAACCAACCTCATTCATTCAATGCAGTGCAGTAAATGGATGGCTTAGAGTTACAAATGTTTTTGCAATACTATGCAGTCGTACGTATTTTACAGTACATTGCTGTAATGCTAAAATAGTCATTAGATAGTTGCATACCTGTTCTCATTTCTGAAGGTTCGAATTATGGACGCCACTGTAAATCGACTCAAGTTGGGCTGGACTCTCAGTCCAGCCTCTCTCATGGTCAAACCGTGGTTGATCACATGATCAACAAGTTTTGCCCTAATCTCATCAGAGATGGCTCTCCTTCTGTTCACCTGATTTAGAATTCCTCACAATCAAATGTAGACCGCATTATCTACCAAGAGAATTCTCTTCGATTATAATCACAGCCGTATATATCCCCCCCCAAGCAGACACATCGATGGCTCTGAACGAACTTTATTTAACTCTCTGCAAACTGGAAACAATTTATCCGGAGGCTGCATTCATTGTAGCTGGGGATTTTAACAAGGCTAATCTGAAAACAAGACTCCCCAAATTTTATCAGCATATCGATTGCGCAACCAGGGGAGGAAAGACCTTGGACCATTGTTACTCTAACTTCCGCGACGCATATAAGGCCCTGCCCCGCCCCCCTTTCGGAAAAGCTGACCACGACTCCATTTTTTTGATCCCTGCCTACAGACAGAAACTAAAACAAGAGGCTCCCACGCTGAGGTCTGTCCAACGCTGGTCCGACCAAGCTGACTCCACACTCCAAGACTGCTTCCATCACGTGGACTGGGAGATGTTTCGTATTGCGTCAGATAACAACATTGACGAATACGCTGATTCGGTGTGCGAGTTCATTAGAACGTGCGTTGAAGATGTCGTTCCCATAGCAACGATTAAAACATTCCCTAACCAGAAACCGTGGATTGATGGCAGCATTCGTGTGAAACTGAAAGCGCGAACCACTGCTTTTAATCAGGGCAAGGTGTCTGGTAACATGACCGAATACAAACAGTGCAGCTATTCCCTCCGCAAGGCTATCAAACAAGCTAAGCGCCAGTACAGAGACAAAGTAGAATCTCAATTCAACGGCTCAGACACAAGAGGCATGTGGCAGGGTCTACAGTCAATCACGGACTACAGGAAGAAACCCAGCCCAGTCACGGACCAGGATGTCTTGCTCCCAGGCAGACTAAATAACTTTTTTGCCCGCTTTGAGGACAATACAGTGCCACTGACACGGCCTGCAACGAAAACATGCGGTCTCTCCTTCACTGCAGCCGAGGTGAGTAAGACATTTAAACGTGTTAACCCTCGCAAGGCTGCAGGCCCAGATGGCATCCCCAGCCGCGCCCTCAGAGCATGCGCAGACCAGCTGGCCGGTGTGTTTACGGACATATTCAATCAATCCCTATACCAGTCTGCTGTTCCCACATGCTTCAAGAGGGCCACCATTGTTCCTGTTCCCAAGAAAGCTAAGGTAACTGAGCTAAATGACTACCGCCCCGTAGCACTCACATCCGTCATCATGAAGTGCTTTGAGAGACTAGTCAAGGACCATATCACCTCCACCCTACCTGACACCCTAGACCCACTCCAATTTGCTTACCGCCCAAATAGGTCCACAGACGATGCAATCTCAACCACACTGCACACTGCCCTAACCCATCTGGACAAGAGGAATACCTATGTGAGAATGCTGTTCATCGACTACAGCTCGGCATTCAACACCATAGTACCCTCCAAGCTCGTCATCAAGCTCGAGACCCTGGGTCTCGACCCCGCCCTGTGCAACTGGGTACTGGACTTCCTGACGGGCCGCCCCCAGGTGGTGAGGGTAGGCAACAACATCTCCTCCCCGCTGATCCTCAACACTGGGGCCCCACAAGGTTGCGTTCTGAGCCCTCTCCTGTACTCCCTGTTCACCCACGACTGCGTGGCCACGCACGCCTCCAACTCAATCATCAAGTTTGCGGACGACACAACAGTGGTAGGCTTGATTACCAACAACGATGAGACGGCCTACAGGGAGGAGGTGAGGGCCCTCGGAGTGTGGTGTCAGGAAAACAACCTCACACTCAACGTCAACAAAACTAAGGAGATGATTGTGGACTTCAGGAAACAGCAGAGGGAACACCCCCCTATCCACATCGATGGAACAGTAGTGGAGAGGGTAGCAAGTTTTAAGTTCCTCGGCATACACATCACAGACAAACTGAATTGGTCCACTCACACAGACAGCATCGTGAAGAAGGCGCAGCAGCGCCTCTTCAACCTCAGGAGGCTGAAGAAATTTGGCTTGTCACCAAAAGCACTCACAAACTTCTACAGATGCACAATCGAGAGCATCCTGGCGGGCTGTATCACCGCCTGGTATGGCAACTGCACCGCCCTCAACCGTAAGGCTCTCCAGAGGGTAGTGAGGTCTGCACAACGCATCACCGGGGGCAAACTACCTGCCCTCCAGGACACCTACACCACCCGATGTCACAGGAAGGCCATAAAGATCATCAAGGACATCAACCACCCGAGCCACTGCCTGTTCACCCCGCTATCATCCAGAAGGCGAGGTCAGTACAGGTGCATCAAAGCTGGGACCGAGAGACTGAAAAACAGCTTCTATCTCAAGGCCATCAGACTGTTAAACAGCCACCACTAACACTGAGTGGCTGCTGCCAACACACTGACACTGACTCAACTCCAGCCACTTTAATAATGGGAATTGATGGGAAATGATGTAAATATATCACTAGCCACTTTAAACAATGCTACCTTATATAAATGTTACTTACCCTACATTATTCATCTCATATGCATACGTATATACTGTACTCTATATCATCGACGGTATCCTTATGTAATACATGTATCACTAGCCACTTTATACTATACTATGCCACTTTGTTTACATACTCATCTCATTTGTACATACTGTACCCGATACCATCTACTGTATCTTGCCTATGCTGCTCTGTACCATCACTCATTCATATATCCTTATGTACATATTCTTATCCCCTTACACTGTGTACAAGACAGTAGTTTTGGAATTGTTAGTTAGATTACTTGTTATTACTGCATTGTCGGAACTAGAAGCACAAGCATTTCGCTACACTCGCATTAACATCTGCTAACCATGTGTATGTGACAAATAAAATTTGATTTGATTTGATTTGATTTGATTTGATTTCCTTCTCTTATTTGCCCTCGTCCTCTTCCTCTTCCTCCTACTCCTCTTGCTCTCTGTCCATTGTTGGCATCCATTGTTCAAAACAGGTAATCTAACCTTTGACCTAGTTATAGGCCTATACTACAGTAAAGCAGTGATTGGTTAGTGATCAGTTAAGCTATTAGTGTTTGCACATGTGAGGAGTGTGTGTGTGACCTGGTGAATAAGTGTAGCATTTTGATTGGTTGTGTTTGGAAAAGGAAAGCAAGTCACTTCCTTTTTGATTTTTGTGTTTTAGGTAGAGAATTGTGTGTAGTGTTTTGAAAAAATGCAATTGACAATTTAGTCAAAGGCTGAGAAATCGCTTATGGTTTTGGATATTTGGTGTGTAGTTTTGCACTTTGAGTGAGAGGTTTCAAAAATTGTGTGACATGAAAAGATTTTGTGTGTAAGCAGTTGAAAAAAATTGTAATCAAAATAATGTTTTTAATGAGCATATGTCAATCATTAATAGAATATGTTGTTAACACACACACACACATACGTATACACACAACCAATGCACCTGACACCAGCTATGGGACCTGACTTCGTCTCGGGCCTAACAACACCGTGCCAATATATCCTCCAAACACCAGTTTCTTGGGCATTATCACTTAATTATATTATTTAAATCAATATTTTGGTCAGGCTCCATAGCTGGTGTCAGGTGCATTGGCTGTGTGTATATGTTTGTGTGTGTGTGTGTGTGTGTGTGTGTGTGTGTGTGTGTGTGTGTGTGTGTGTGTGTGTGTGTGTGTGTGTGTGTGTGTGTGTGTGTTGATGCGCTGGTGGTGAGGGGTCTTTTTGTGATGATCTTCTGTTCATAGTGAACTCTCATATTTCCCACTCTAAGCCATGACAGAGTGACTCTACTAGCCACAGAGTGGGTGACAAGCCAAAGGGTGGGCGTGAGAGGGGTGTGGAGGAAGAAGAGGAGGAAGAGGAAAGAGGGGGTGTGCGTGTGTGTGTGTGTGTGTGTGCGTGCGTGCGTGCGTGTGTATTTGTACACATTTTACCATACAAGAATAGTAAACCAACAAAAATTCAGAGAATTGAGGACATTTTGCCTGTTCTCACTTGTAAAAATACTATTTTAGGCTTAGGGTTTAGGGTTAGGGTTAGAATTAGTGTTATGAGTTAGGGTTAGGTTTAGAATTAGGGTTAGAATTTGGGTTAGGAGTTAGGGTTAGGTTAGAGTTAGGGTTAGGGAAAATATGATTTTGAATGGGAATCAATTGTTGAGAGAGAGAGAGAGAGAGAGAGAGAGAGAGAGAGAGAGAGAGAGAGGGGCACTCATATCTAGTATTTATGAATAGAGGAGACACTGTAGAAAGATGACAGCCGGCCAGAGGACAGAGAACATAGTCTTCACCGATCAATCCTTGAAAGGTCTGTGTATCGATCTGTGTCGTGCCTCCATTGTGACAAATCAAAACATCGCTCCAAACCTGAACACTTCTGACAGCACAAAATCACCTGATTCCAGTGATAGACCATATATGTTGCTCTCTCTCTCTATGATCCCAGTGATAGATCATATATATTGTTCTCTCTATGATCCCAGTGATAGACCATATATATTGTTCTATCTCTATGATCCCAGTGATAGATCATATATATTGTTCTCTCTCTATGATTCCAGTGATAGACCATATACAATGGGGCAAAAAAGTACTTAGTCAGCCACCAATTGTGCAAGTTCTCCCACTTAAAAAGATGAGAGAGGCCTGTAATTTTCATCATAGGTACAATTCAACTATGACAGACAAAATGAATAAACAAATCCAGAAAATCACATTGTAGGATTTTTACTTTACTTTATTTGCAAATTATGGTGGAAAATAAGTATTTGGTCAATAACAAAAGTTTATTTCAATACTTTGTTATTTACCCTTTGTTGGCAATGACAGAGGTCAAACGTTTTCTGTAAGTCTTCAAAAGGTTTTCACACACTGTTGCTGGTATTTTGGCCCATTCCTCCATGCAGATCTCCTCTAGAGCAGTGATGTTTTGGGGCTGTTGCTGGGCAACACGGACTTTCAACTCCCTCCAAAGATTTTCTATTGGGTTGAGATCTGGAGACTTGCTAGGCCTCTCCAGGACAGTGAAATGCTTCTTACGAAGCCACTCCTTCGTTGCCCGGGCGGTGTGTTTGGAATCATTGTCATGCTGAAAGACCCAGCCACGTTTCATCTTCAATGCCCTTGCTGATGGAAGGAGGTTTTCACTCAAAATCTCACGATACATGGCCCCATTCATTCTTTCCTTTACACGGATCAGTCGTCCTGGTCCCTTTGCAGAAAAACAGCCCCAAAGCATGATGTTTCCACCCCCATGCTTCACAGTAGGTATGGTGTTCTTTGGATGCAACTCAGCATTCTTTGTCCTGCAAACACGACGAGTTGAGTTTTTACCAAAAAGTTATATTTTGGTTTCATCTGACCATATGACATTCTCCCAATCTTCTTCTGGATCATCCAAATGCTCTCTAGCAAACTTCAGATGGGCCTGGACATGTACTGGCTTAAGCAGGGGGACACGTCTGGCACTGCAGGATTTGCGTCCCTGGCGGCGTAGTGTGTTACTGATGGTAGGCTTTGTTACTTTGGTCCCAGCTCTCTGCAGGTCATTCACTAGGTCCCCCCGTGTGGTTCTGGGATTTTTAATCACCGTTCTTGTGATCATTTTGACCCCACGGGGTGAGATCTTGCATGGAGCCCCAGATCGAGGGAGATTATCAGTGGTCTTGTATGTCTTCCATTTCCTAATAATTGCTCCCACATTTGATTTCTTCAAACCAAGCTGCTTACCTATTGCAGATTCAGTCTTCCCAGCCTGGTGGAGGTCTACAATTTTGTTTCTGGTGTCCTTTGACAGCTCTTTGGTCTTGGCCATAGTGGAGTTTGGAGTGTGACTGTTTGAGGTTGTGGACAGGTGTCTTTTATACGGATAACAAGTTCAAACAGGTGCCATTAATACAGGTAACGAGTGGAGGACAGAGGAGCCTCTTATAGAAGAAGTCTTGCTTGTTTGTAGGTGACCAAATACTTTTTTCCCACCATAATATGCAAATAAATTCATATAAAATCCTACAATGTGATTTTTCTGGATTTTTTAAAATAATTTTGTCTGTCATAGTTGAAGTGTACCTATGATGAAAATTACAGGCCTCTCATTTTTTTAAGTGGGAGAACTTGCACAAATACTTTTTTGCTCCACTGTATATGGTTCTCTCTATGATCCCAGTGATAGACCATATATATTGTTCTATCTCTATGATCCCAGTGATATATCATATATATTGTTCTCTCTATGATTCAAGTGATAGATCATATATATTGTTCTCTCTATGATTCCAGTGATAGATCATATATATTGTTCTCTCTATGATTCCAGTGATAGACCATATATATTGTTCTCTCTATGATCCCAGTGATAGATCATATATATTGTTCTATCTCTATGATCCCAGTGATAGATCATATATATTGTTCTCTCTCTATGATTCCAGTGATAGACCATATATATTGTTCTCTCTATGATTCCAGTGATAGATCATATATATTGTTCTCTCGCTATGATTCTAGTGTTCTTCACAAAAAAACACAAAGAAAGCACACACACATGGCACACTGAGGTAATCAATAAGCGGTTTAATTATGGGAGAGCGCAGGGCTTCATGGCTCTTCACGGTTCAGTTCAGCTTAATGGCGTCAGCTGATCCAGAAGCTATCAACTTAGATAGAGGGGTCTTTACCACCTCAGTGGCTTTTCTGGTCACAAGCCTTTCAATAGCTCACAAATTGCCCTCTCTGGCTCTCTCCTCCTCTTTCAGTTGTTAAAAGGAGTAGGGAGAACAGCTACACCTCTTGTAGGCTATGTTGCTATTTATTTTTTATTTTTGTCTGACTATTAAATGCAAATACAGTACTCAGATCTAGATTTACCTACCATTACACCTTTCCAGAACAATAGCAAAACAGCAAAAAAGTTGTGAATTCACAGGGCTCCATGATATTTCACTGCAATACCACTAGATGGCACACCCTGTTCTCTGACAGTTCTCTGACATGCTGTGCCTACCATCTTAGGACTCTTTTAATTCAGTCTTTGTGGAACTAGGCTAAATATCTCTCTCTCCAACTTTCACTTTTCTATTGTTTTATTTGATTCTGCGCTCTACAGTGTGCTTCTAGTTGACCAACAACAGAGCTAGGTGCTCTCTCTCTCTCTCTATCTCTCTCGCTCTCTCTCTCCCTCTCTCTCTCACACACACACATGCACATGCTTCTTATCACTCCTTAGTCCTAACTTTCACTACCTTTTCTTACTCTTCTCCCCATCACTCCTTCCCTTCTCTCTCTGTTTGGTCTGGTCACTGTGGGGTTAAATAGTGTGTGTGTGTGTGTGTGTGTGTGTGTGTGTGTGTGTGTGTGTGTGTGTGTGTGTGTGTGTGTGTGTGTGTGTGTGTGTGTGCGTGCATGCGTGTGCGTGTGCGTGCGTGTGTGTGTGTGTGTGTGTGTGTGTGTGCGTGCACGCGTGTGCGTGCATGCGTGTGCGTTATGAAAGTGTGAGGGCCCTCCTGTTTGGCCTAGATTATACTGAGGGCCTGACGTCTGGGTGTTGAGAGGCCCATGTTTGGAAACACAGGCAGCCACTGTGTCCCTCTGGCCCAGCAGGGGGCTGTGTCCTCAGGCGATACCCTGGATGGGCCCAGCCTGCTGTTCCTCTTGTTTGAATGTCCAGCACTGTACACAGTGGGGACTTAGCTGTGACCTGATGGCAGCATGACGATAAAGGAGGAATTAACTATCAGAGAATATTTTGAGTTTGAGCAACTATGGATTCTGACACCACCAAAAATGTAGACTTGCAGCTTAATAACAATCAGTAGCGTCAATCAAATGTTATGCTTTCTCTAAGGTCTTTCTTTGTGTCCCAATCCTCTCTAGAAAAACTCAACCATAACTGCCTGATCAGATGTTTTCCGATATGAAGGATTCTTCTTGACAGTGTGTGTGTGTGTGTTCTCTGAGATAGAGATATTGATCAATATGTGAGAGAGCTGTATAGATCACTGGAGACCTAAGGCAGCTGGTAGGCCTGTACAAGCATGCATGCACACACACACACACACACACAGTGGGTGCTGTGGTTATTGGCTACGTTAACACAGGTAATGTGATCTGCACTCAGACATGATGATGTGTTTATTTCTCCATGGGAGAGAGGGGGGAGAGAGGAGGAGAGAGGAGGCAGAAAGAGAGAGGAGGATGGAGGATAAGGCTGTGTAAAAGAGGGTGTAAGGAGCAGGGAGGAGATGAAGTGTAAGTATGGAGAAAGAAATGAAAAAATTAGTGAGGTTGTGAGAGAAAGGTGTGAGAGGAGAGGAGAAGGGTGAGAGTGTAGAGAGGAGAGGAGAGGAGAGGAGAGGAGAGGAGAGGAGAGGAGAGGAGAGGATAGGAGAGGGTCTACATCTTTCTGTCTGACTGTGTGTCAATGTGATTATGGTACAATCAGACGTGAGAGGGAATCACTCTCACACACACATGTAAGAATTGAGATAGATGGGTCTGGCTCACTGTCAATGGTGTGTGTGTGTGTGTGTGTGTGTGTGTGTGTGTGTGTGTGTGTGTGTGTGTGTGTGTGTGTGTGTGGAACTGTTTAACTATTCCTGTGGGGACCAGAAGTCACACAATAATAGTAAAGAATAGCCACAAGAATAGTAAACAAACTAAAGTTTGGCTATTAAATCCTTTCAGTCTGGAAAAACCCCAGGGCTTGATGGCATACTGGTAGAGTTATACCAAGCCTTTTTTGATATACTAAAAGTTCCAATGTCAGCTTGTTTAAACTACTCCTATAGAAATGGTCATCTGTCAGGTACTCAGCAGGAAGGTCTGATTTCACTATTATTAAAACAAGACCCAGATGACAAATATAAAGATCCAGTCTATCTAAAACACTGGAGGCCTTTTACACTTCAAGTTGTGATGCAGAAATACTAGTGAAATGCATAGCACTCAGAATTAAAAAGGTTTACCAGGTATTGTTCATACTGATCAGACAGGTTTTTTACATGGACGATACATTGTAGATAATATATGATAACTACTAGAAATAATAGAACATCATGAAACATCTAAGAAGCCAGGCCTGGTATTTTTAACAGATTTTCAAAAGGCCTTTGATAAAGTAAGACTGGATTTTATTTATAAATGCCTGGATTTTTAAAATTTCGGTGATTCTTTTATAAAATGGGAAAAGGTAATGTATAGCAACCCCAGGTTTAAAATAGTAAATAGTGGCTACTTCTCAGAAAGTTTTTAATTGTCAAGAGGAGTTAAACATGGGTGTCCACTGTCACCATGTCTATTCGTTATGGCCTAAGAAGTGCTAGCTTTTAAAATCAAATCAGATCCAATAACAATATTAGAGGATTAGAAATCGCAAGCTAGATCCCTACAATGTCTCATTGAAGATCTCGATAACTTTTATGCACTTTCTGGACTAAAACCTAATTATGAAAAGTGTCCAATATTACATATTGGATCTTTAAAAAATACAACTTTTACATTACCTTGCAGTTTACCTACAAAATGGGCTGACGGTGAAGTAGACATACTTGGTTTTCATATCACAAAAAATATAAATGTGCTCTCCACAATGAATTTCAATAGAAAACTTGTAAAAATAGACAAGATCCTGCCACCATGGAGAAGTAAATACCTGTCTATTTATGGAAATTAACTGCTTAGTCATATCTCAGTTTACTCACTTACTTATGGCGCTGCCTACTCCTGATGATTAGTTTTTCAAATCATATAAGCAAAACATATTTCGCTTTATCTGGGACGCTAAACCAGACAAAATAAAGTGTGTGTAACGGCTTTCTTCTATCTCCTCTTCTGATGAAGAGGTAGAACAAGGATCGGACCAAAATGCAGCGTGTAGAGTGCGATTCATATTTTAATGAACAAACGTAAAACACGAATCAATGCAAACACTACAAAATAAAGAACGTGATGAACGTAACGAAAACCTAAAACAGCCTATCTGGTGAAAAAACACATAGACAGGAACAATCACCCACAAACACACAGTGAAACCCAGGCTACCTAAATATGGTTCCCAATCAGAGACAATGACGAACACCTGCCTCTGACTGAGAACCATATCAGGCTGAACATAGAAATAGACAAACAAGACATGAAACATAGAATGCCCACTCAGATCACACCCTGACCAATCAAAACATAGAAAATACAAAGTAAACCATGGTCAGGGCGTGACAGTACCCCCCCCCCCAAGGTGCGGACTCCGGCCGCAAAACCTGAACCTATAGGGGAGGGTCTGGGTGGGCATCTGTCCGCGGTGGCGGCTCTGGCGCTGGACGTGGACCCCACTCCATGACAGTTTTAATCCCCCTCCTAAACGTCCCTAAATAGGTTACCCACCACAATGATAACATGGGACAGAGGGACAGCTCGGGACAGAGGTAACTCGGGACCGATAGGTAGCTCAGCACTGAGAGGAAGCTCAGCACTGAGAGGAAGCTCAGCACTGAGAGGAAGCCCAGGCAGGTAGTAGAAACTACCAGAACCTGGCTGGCTGGCGGTTTCAGCAGATCCTGGTCGACTAGCAGATCTGGGAGAATCTGGTCGACTGGCGGATCTGGGAGAATCTGGTCGACTGGCGGATCTGGGAGAATCTGGTCGACTGGCGGATCTGGGAGAATCTGGTCGACTGGCGGATCTGGGAGAATCTGGTCGACTGGCGGATCTGGGAGAATCTGGACGACTGGCAGATCTGAGAGAGTCTGGACGACTGGCAGATCTGGAAGAGTCTGGACGACTGGCAGATCTGGAAGAGTCTGATCGACTGGCAGATCTGGAAGAGTCTGGTCGACTGGCAGATCTGGAAGAGTCTGGTCGACTGGCAGATCTGGAAGAGTCTGGACGACTGGCAGATCTGGAAGAGTCTGGACGACTGGCAGATCTGGAAGAGTCTGGACGACTGGCAGATCTGGAAGAGTCTGGACGACTGGCAGATCTGGAAGAGTCTGGTCGACTGGCAGCTCTGTCTGCTCCATGCTGACTGGCTGCTCCATGCTGACTGGCAGCTCTGGCTGCTCCATGCTGACTGGCTGCTCCATGCTGACTGGCAGCTCTGGCTGCTCCATGCTGACTGGCTGCTCTGGCTGCTCCATGCTGACTGGCTGCTCTGGCTGCTCCATGCTGACTGGCTGCTCCATGCTGACTGGCTGCTCCATGCTGACTGGCGGCCCTGGCTGCTCCATGCTGACTGGCGGCCCCATGCTGACTGGCAGCTCTGGCTGCTCCATGCTGACTGGCTGCTCTGGCTGCTTCATGCTGACTGGCTGCTCCATGCTTACTGACTGCTCCATGCTGACTGGCGGCCCTGGATGCTCCATGCTGACTGGCGGCCCTGGCTGCTCCATGCTGACTGGCGGCCCTGGCTGCTCCATACTGACTGGCGGCCCTGGCTGCTCCATGCTAACTGGCAGCTCTGGCGGCTCCTTGCAGACTGGCAGCTCTGGCGGCTCCTTGCAGACTGGCAGCTTTGGCGGCATCCTGCAGAAAGGCAGCTCTGGCGGCTCCTTGCAGACTGGCAGCTCCTTGCAGACTGGCAGCTCTATGCAGACTGGCAGCTCCTTGCAGACTGGCAGCTCCTTGCAGACTGGCAGCTCCATGCAGACCGGCAGCTCCTTGCAGACTGGCAGCTCTATGCAGACTGGCAGCTCCTTGCTAACTGGCAGCTCTAAACTAACTGGCAGCTCTAAACTAACTGGCAGCTCTATGCTAACTGGCAGCTCTATGCTAACTGGCAGTTCTGAACAGGCGGGAGACTCCGGCAGCGCTGTAGAGGCGGAAAGCTCTGACAGCGCTAAACAGGCGGGAGACTCCGACAGCGCTGGAGAGGAGGAAGGCTCCGACAGCGCTGGACAGGCGAGGCGCACTGTAGGCCTGATGCGTGGTGCTGGCACTGGTGGTACTGGGCCAAGGACACGCACAGGAAGCCTGGTGCGGGGAGCTGCTACCGGAGGGCTGGGGTGTGGAGGTGGTACTGGAAAAACCGGACCGTGCAGGCGCACTGGAGCTCTTGAGCACCGAGCCTGCCCAACCTTACCTGGTTGAATGCTCACGGTCGCCCTGCCAGTGCGGAGAGGTGGAATAGCCCGCACTGGGCTATGCAGGCGAACCGGAGACACCGAGCGCAAGGCTGGTGCCATGTAAGCCGGCCCAAGGAGACGCACTGGGGACCAGCTGCGTAGAGCCGGCTTCATGGCATTAGGCTCGACGCTCAATCTAGCCCGGCAGACACGCGGAGCTGGAATATACCGCACCGGGCTATGCACCCGCACTGGAGACACCGTGCGCACCACTGCATAGCACGGTGCCTGTCCGGTCTCTCTAGCCCCCCGGTAAGCACAGGGAGTCTGCCCAGGTCTCCTACCTGGCGTAGCCATACTCCCTGTTAGCCCCCCCCCCAAGAAATTTTTGGGGCTGCCTCTCAGGCTTCCATCCGCTACGTCGTGCTGCCTCCTCAAATCTGCGCCTCTCAGCTTTCGCCGCCTCCAGTTCTTCCTTGGGGCGGCGATATTCTCCAGGCTGAGCCCAGGGTCCTTTACCGTCCAGTTCCTCCTCCCATGTCCATTTCTCCAGGTGGTGCAGCCTCTCCCACTGCAGCTGCTCCTGCTGCTGCTGCCTCTGTTCCTTCTCCTGCTGCACCTTGGTGCGGCTACACTCCCCTGGTTTAGCCCAGGGTCCTCTCCCGTCGAGGATTTCCTCCCATGTCCAGAAATCCTTACTATGTATCTCCTCTTTTCGCTGCTGTTGCTGCCTGTTGACACGCTGCTTGGTCCGTTGGTGGTGGGTGATTCTGTAACGGCTTTCTTCTATCTCCTCTTCTGATGAAGAGGTAGAACAAGGATCGGACCAAAATGCAGCGTGTAGAGTGCGATTCATATTTTAATGAACAAACGTAAAACACGAATCAATGCAAACACTACAAAATAAAGAACGTGATGAACGTAACGAAAACCTAAAACAGCCTATCTGGTGAAAAAACACATAGACAGGAACAATCACCCACAAACACACAGTGAAACCCAGGCTACCTAAATATGGTTCCCAATCAGAGACAATGACGAACACCTGCCTCTGACTGAGAACCATATCAGGCTGAACATAGAAATAGACAAACAAGACATGAAACATAGAATGCCCACTCAGATCACACCCTGACCAATCAAAACATAGAAAATACAAAGTAAACCATGGTCAGGGCGTGACAGTGTGCCTATCTATATAATGAATATAAATTGGGTGGGTTGAGATGATTAAACATAAAAGCACTAAACCTTTCTCTAAAAGCTTCACTTATTCAAAAGTCTTACTTGAACCCTAAATGGTTCTTAAGTAGATTGCTAAGAAAAGCTCATCCATTGTTTTAAAATGTTTTTGTCCAGATTGCCATGTCTCATTTTTGATTAATTGAAAGTTATACTTTTTTCAAAGTATCTCTCTTTTTCAAACAAGCATTGCAGAGCTGGCTACTCTTTCAATTTCACCCCCCTGAAAAGATAGACTAAACACAAATGTGCTGGTTGATAAAATATCGGTATTTATGAAAAAGATGTTTGAAAAGGGTATTTTGTTCTTAAATTATATTGTAAATTGGAATGGTAGAGTTATGTCTTTCATGGAGTTATCAGAATTGTATGGGAAGGTCTGCTTAATCCAAGAGTACAAACAATTGATTACATCGTTTCCTTCGACTTTTTCTTTTTTGGTCTTTAATTCGTTTTCTTGGTTGTTGGTGCATTGGAAGGGGTTCTTCGGGGTGGGGAATGGAATTGATATCTTTTTTTATTATTTTCTTGGGGTGGGGGGTGTGGGAGGGGTCTCTGAAAGTTGAGGGACAGCTCTTGGGGACTGTGGGGGGGGATGTTGGAGGGTTCAGGTCCCTGTTTCTGGCCTTGTGAGAGATATGTCGACATGCCCTTGAGCAGGGTATTGACCCTGGATGCTTCTGTATGTCGCTCTGAATTGGAGTCTGTTGGATGGCTGGTAAGGTGTAGTTGTTGACTGGCTTCACCACAAGTATATTGCATGTTTTGGATAATAAACTTTTTTTTTAAACTGACCTACTGGGGACATTTTGTTTGTCCCCACAAGGTCAAATTCTATTTCTAGGGGGTTGAGGGTTAAGGTTAGGGTTAGGATTGAATTAGAATTATGTTAAGGCTTAGGGTTAGGAACTAGGTTTCGTTTTAGGGTTAGAGTTAGGAGTTAGGTTTAGGTTTAGGGTTAGCATTAAGGTTAGGTTTTTAGGTTAAGGTTTGGCTTAAAGTTATGGTTAGGGTAAGAGTATGGGATGCCTTCCAGAGAGACATCAGAGATTGTAATATTCTCTGTTTCACAGAAACATGGCTCGCTCAGGATACGTTATCAGAATCGGTACAGCCACCCGGTTTCTTCATGCATCGTGC
This sequence comes from Oncorhynchus clarkii lewisi, assembly GCF_045791955.1. Classification (NCBI taxonomy): domain Eukaryota; kingdom Metazoa; phylum Chordata; class Actinopteri; order Salmoniformes; family Salmonidae; genus Oncorhynchus; species Oncorhynchus clarkii. Next base: position 34,290,307 of record NC_092174.1, read on the forward strand.
CGACAAAAACAAACATCTCTCTGGTAAGAAGAAGGGCGGGGTGTAAAGCCTTATGATTAACGAGTCGTGGTGTGATCATAACAACATACAGGAAGTCAAGTCCTTTTGTTTCACCTGACCTAGAATTCCTTACAATCAAATGCCGACCGCATTATCTACCAAGAGAATTCTCTTCGATTATAATCACAGTCGTGTATATCCCCCCCAAGCAGACACCTCGGCGTCACTGAAATAATTTCATTAGATTCTATGTAAACTGGAAACCACATGTCCTGAGGGTGCATTTATTGTAGCTGGGGATTTTAACAAAGCTAATGTGAAAACAAGGCTCCCTAAATTTTATCAGCATATCGAAGGCTCGACCCGAGCTGACAGCATTCTGGATCATAGCTACTCTAACTTCCGTGATGCAATAAAAAAGCCCTCCCTCACCCGCCTTTGGCAAATCTGACCAAGATTTGCTCACCGCCTATAGACAGAAACTGAAACAGGCAACACCTGTGCTCAGGACTGTTCAATGCTGGTCCGACCAATCTGATTCCACACTTCAAGATTGCTTCAATCACGTGGACTGGGACATGTTCCAGATAGCCTCAGACAACAACATAGATGTATACGCTGATTCGGTAAGCAAGTTTATTAGCAAGTGCATCGGTGATGTTGTACCCACGGTGAATATTAAAACCTTCCCCAACCAGAAACTGTGGATTGATGGCAGCATTCGTGCAAAACTGAAAGCGCAAACCACTGCTTTTAATCATGGCAAGGCGACCGGAAACATGACCGAATACAAACAGTGTAACTATTCCATCCGCAAGGCAATCAAACAAGCTAAGCGTCAGTATAAAGACAAAGTCGAGTCGCAATTCAACGGCTCAGACACGAGAGGTATGTCGCAGGGTCTACAGTCAATCACGGACTACAAAAAGAAAACCAGCCCCGTCGCAGACACCGACGTCATGCTCCCAGACGAACTAAACAACTTATTTGCGTGAGTAAAACATTTAAATGTGTAAGGCTGCCGGCCCAGACAGCATCCCTAGCTGAGTCCTCAGAGCATGCAGAGACCAGCTGACTGGTGTGTTTACGCACATATTCAATCAATCGTTATCCCAGTCTGCTATTCCCACGTGCTTCAAGAGGGCCACCATTGTTCCTGTTCCCAAGAAAGTTAAGGTAACCCCAAAAGGATGTGTTCTACGCCCTCTCCTGTACTCCCTGTTCACCCATGACTGCATGGCCATGCACGCCTCCAACTCAATCATCAAGTTTGCGGACGACACTACAGTGGTAGGCTTGATTACCAACAACGACGAGACGGCCTACAGGGAGGAGGTGAGGGCTCTCAGAGTGTAACCACACTCTCAACGTCAACAAAACAAAGGAGATGATCGTGGACTTCAGGAAAGTCCCTATCCACATCGACGGGACAGTAGTGGAGAAGGTGGAAAAGTTTTACGTTCCTCGCCGTGCACATTACGGACAAACTGAAATGGTCCACCTACACAGTGAGGTCTGCACAACGCATCACCGGGGGCAAACTACCTGCCCTCCAGGACACCTATACCACCCAATGTCACAGGAAGGCCAAAAAGATAATCAAGGACAACAACTATACGAGCCATTGCCTGTTCACCCCACTATCATCCAGAAGGCAAGGTCAGTACAGGTGCATCAAAGCTGGGACTGAGAGACTGAAAAACAGCTATATTCAAGGCCATCAGACTGTTAACCTCTCTTGGGTAGGGGGCAGTATTTTCACATCCGGATGAAAAGCATGCGCAAAGTAAACTGCCTGCTACTCTGGCCCAGAAGCTAGGATATGCATATAATTGGTAGATTTGGATATAAAACACTCTAAAGTTTCTAAAACTGTTAAAGCTGTGTCTTGGAGTATAACAGAACTGATATGGCAGGCGAAACCCCGAGGACAAACCATAAAAATAAAAAAAAGAATTCAGCCTACCACTGTTTTCAATGGCTGTCAATTTTATTATAAGGCAAATTCCTCCCAGAATGCAGTTCCTAGGGCTTCCACTAGAAGTCAACAGTCTTTAGAAAGAGTTTCATTCTGGTTTTTAAAAAATGAGCCAGAAATTGTAGTTTTTCTAGGTGGCTCCCATTTTGGCTGTAGTGTTTCCAAGCGCGTGAACAAGAGCGTGTTCTTTGGTATTTTTCTCTGGTAAAGACAATAATTATTCTCCGTCTTAAATTGTATTGTTTATTTACGTATTAGGGTACCTAAGGTTTGATTATAAACGTTGTTTGACTTGTTTGGAAAAGTTTTGTAGTAACGATTGGGATTAATTTTGTATGCATTTTGATGGAGGGAAACTGGGTGGATAATTGACTGAAGCGTGCCAGCTAAACTGAGTTTTTATGGATTTAACTTCTTGACGCTACCAATCCCTGTAGCGGGATAATTTCCGTCTGCAACGGCTGAATAGCATAGCGCAACAGTCAAATAATATTACTAAAAAATAATCATACTCATGAAATCACAAGTGCAATATTTTGAAACACAGCTTAGCCTTTTGTAGCCTGTCGTCTCAGATTTTAAATTATTTATTACTTTTGTTCCATAAAGATTATTTTTATACCCAAAATAGCGACGTTTGTTTGCGCGTTATGTTCAGAAATCCACAGGAAAGAGCAGTCACGACAACGCAGATGTAAATTCCAAATAGTCTTCATAATGTCCACAGAAACATGTCAAACGTTTTTTATAATCATTCCTCAGGTAGTTTTTAAAATATATATTCGATAATATATCAACCGAGTGTGTAGCTTTTTCCATAACAGCGGGAGGAACAATGGCCGTTTTACTCAATTGCGCACCAACTCACTCTGAGAGTGAATTACGCAATGTGATCCTTCACGCTCATTTTTCAAAATAAAAGCCTGAAACTATGTCTAAAGACTGTTGACACCTTAGGGAAGCCACAGAAAAAGGAATATGGTTGATATCCCTTTAAATGAAGGACAGGCACGCATAGGAACACAGATGTTTCAAAATAAGAGGCACTTCCTGATTGGATTATCCTCAGGCTTTCGCCTGCGATATAATTTCTGTTATACTCACAGACAATATGTTTACAGTTTTGGAAACTTTAGAGTGTTTTCTATCCCATTCTGTCAATTATATGCATATTCTAGCATCCGGTCATGAAAAATAGGCTGTTTACTTTGGGAACGTTATTTTTCCAAACATAAAAATAGTGCCCCCTAGCTTCAAGAGGTTAAAGAAGGACATTATCCAACAAAAGGACCATTTGTGATGTATTTGGGACCGTTTGGAGTGCCAACAGAAGAAGATCATCAAAGTCAAGGCATTTATTATATAGCTATTTCTGACTTTCGTGGCACCTGCCTGGTTGAAATATGTTTTTCATGCTTTTGTATGCGGGGAGCTGTCCTCAGATAATCGTAAAGCCTTTTTGAAATCTGACACGGCGGCTGGATTAACAAGAAGTTAAGCTTTATTTTCATGTATTACACTTGGGATTTTATGAAGGTTAAATATTTATAATTCTGTAGTTTGAACTTCGCGCTCTGCAATTTCACCAGATGTTGGCCAGGTGGGATGCTACCTGCCCATAAGAAGTTAAACAGCCATCACTAACATTGAGTGGCTGCTGCCAACATTGAGTGGCTGCTGACTCAAATCTCTAGCCATATTAATAATAAAAAATTGGATAAATGTATCACTAGTTACTTTAAACAATGCCATTTTATATAATGTTTACATACCCTACATTACTCATCTCATATGTATATACTGTACTCTATACCATCTACTGCATCTTGCCTATGCCGTTCAGCCATCGCTCATCCATATATTTATACGTACATATTCTTATTCATTCCTTTACACTTGTGTGTTTAGGTAGTTGTTGTGAAATTGTTAGATTACTTGTTAGATATTACTGCACGGTTGTAACTAGAAGCACAAGCATTTCGCTTGCATTAACATCTGCTAATCATATGTATGTGACCAATACAATTTGATTTGATTTGCTTAGGTGTGTGATGAATGATCATGCACATTTAGCCCTTCTGTCCCTCATGAGAGTGGGAATGTATTCAGACATGTAGTCTTGGATGATGAGCCTCTATTCACATCTCTGCGATCCAGTGACCAGCTTATCCATCATACACACGCGCAGACACACTACAGAGAGACCGATAACATCTCTCCATCTCTGCTCCTCTCTCTTTCTCTCTTTCTCTCTGTCTCTCTCTTTTTGTGTGTTCTAGGGCAACGGTGTCTAGATTGAATTTATATTTGTGGTCCTGGCGACTGGACCGTTTTTGGAACACCATTATTTTGGTCTCACTGAGATTTACTGTCAGGGCCCAGGTCTGACTGAATATGTGCAGAAGATCTAGGTGCTGCTGTAGGCCCTCCTTGGTTGGGGATGGAAGCACCAGATCATCAGCAAACAGTAGACCTTTGACTTCAGATTCTGGTAGGGTGAGGCCGGGTGCTGCAGACTGTTCTAGTGCCCTCGCCAATTCATTGATATATATATATATATATATATATATATGTTGAAGAGGGTGGGGCTTAAAATGCATCCCTGTATCACCCCACTACCCTGTGGGAAGAAATATATGTGTTTTTTGCCTATTTTAACTGTACACTTGTTGTTTGTGTACATGGATTTTATAATGTTGTATGTTTTTCCCCCCAAGACCACTTTCCATCAATTTGTATAGCAGACCCTCGTGCCAAATTGAGTCGAAGGCCATTTTGAAATCAACAAAGCATGAGAATACTTTGCCTTTGTTTTGGTTTGTTTGTCAATTCAGGTTTGCAGGGTGAATACGTGGTCTGTTGTATGATAATCTGGTAAAAAGCCAATTTGACATTTGCTCAGTACATTGTTTTCACTGACGAAATGTACGCGTCTGCTGTTAATGATAATGCAGAGGATTTTCCCAAGGTTGCTGTTGACGCATATCCCACGGTAGTTATTTGGATCAAATTTGTCTCCACTTTTGTGGATTGGGGTTATCAGTCCTTGGTTCCAAATATTGGGGATGATGCCAGAGCTAAGGATGATGTTAAAGAGTTTTAGTATAGCCAATTGGAATTATTTTATCATTTATCATTTCATTGAGGATACCATCAACACCACAGGCCTTTTTGGGTTGGAGGGCTTTAATTTTGTCCTGTGGTTCATTCAAGGTAATTGGAGAATTCAGTGGGTTCTGGTAGTCTTTAATAGTTGATTCTGTAAGGTTCTGTATTTATTTTCTTAGTCAACCTTGTGTTCTGTTTCATTGTGTTCTTGAACGTAGCCCTGTCTTTCATTTCTGTTCATTGATTTCACCTGTGTTAGTTGCTCACCTGGTCTCATCAGCTCCTTATTTCAGTCAATCAATAAATCAATCAAATGTATTTATAAAGCCCTTCTTACATCAGATGATGTCACAAAATGCTGTACAGAAATCCAGCCTGAAACCGCAAACAGCAAGCAATGCAAGTGTAGAATCACAGTGGCCAGGAAAAACTCCCTAGAAAGGCCAGTCCTCTTCTGGCTGTGCTGGGTGGAGATTATAAGAGAACAAGGCCAAGATGTTCAAACGTTCATAGATGACCAGCAGGGTCAGATAAAAATAATCACAGTGGTTGTAGAGGGTACAACAGGTCAGTACCTCAGAGGTAAATGTCAGTTGGCTTTTTATAGCCGATCATTCAGAGTATCTCTACCGCTCCTGCTGTCTCTAGAGAGTTGAAAACAGCAGGTCTGGGACAGGTAGCACATCCGGTGAACAGGTCAGGGTTCCATAGCTGCAGGCAAAACAGTGGAAACTCGAGCAGCAGCACGGGCACGTGGACTGGGGACAGCAAGAAGTCATCAGGCCAGGTAGTCCTGAGGCATGGTCCTTGGGCTAGTTCAGTTCATTCTGTTTGTGCCTTTGTGAGGTTTTGTTCATTTTGACTCTACTAAACCTTTTCCTAGCTCCTTCAGTCCTAGTTTTGAATCACTTGCCTGTTTGCCTACCTGTGTATGACCAGTTATAGCCTTCAGTCCACGTTTTGATTCACCTGCCTATTTGCCTATTTGTGTATGACCATTGCCTGCCTGTGACCACGATTCCTGCCTTCTGCGAAGGCGAAATAAACACCTGACGCGCTGTGCACATGAATCTACACCTTTTTCTCCCTGAGTATTCATTACAGATTCTAAGATTTGTATTTGGTCATGTAAATGTTTTTGCTGTGTGTTCTTTGTTATAGAGCCAAAAATATCTCAATTTTGGATAGATAATTAATTTTTGTTGTTTGTTTAAAGTTTTCAGATTTTCCCAGAAGTGATGAGAGACTAAGGATTCTTCAATTAGCTGATTTCTGACTCTCGCTCTCTCTCAATTCATGTCTCTAGCCCTCACTATATTAGCTCTCATAAATGTCTCTCTGTGTCACTTCCCTCTTCCTCTCTGTATGACCTTTCGCCTTTCTCACTGTATCTTTCACTCTATCTTGTGTTCCTCTATCTCCTTCTCTCTTTTATCCCTCTCTCTCTTCTTCTGTATCATTTCCCCTCTCTTCTGTCCCTTTGCTTCTCTCTCTCTCTCATGGGTCTAATATGTTTAGCACACACAGAGTGTGTCCATTAGTCCAGGCTTGTCTGTGCCGAGAGATGGTGACAAATCAGGTGTGTGTGTGGCTAGATATATATCTCCCTCTGTTAGGTCTGCCCAGGGAAAAGATGGATGAGAGGTGAGCTGTTGAACATATTAAACCATTTCATCTTGCATGTTCTGTCCTTGTTCAAAATGTATTTGTTAAAGCTGCAATATGTAACTTTTTGTGCAACCCAACCAAATTCACATACAGTAGAAGTTTGCATTATAGATCTGTCATTCCCATTTAAAGCAAGTGTTTGCGTATTTTTTACTTTCAGTTTTGTACACCAGCTTCAAACAGCTGAAAATATCATATTTTTGGTTATGGAAAATGTATTTCACAGCGGTTTAAATGGTACAATAATTCTCTACACTATACTTGCTTGTTTTGTCACATAAATATAAATTAGGTGAACTATTAGAATTTTAGCAACCAGGAAATGGAGGAGCGATTTCTGCATAATGCAGCTTTAAACTATATCAGCTATATTGCTGAAGGGAGGATAAGTCACTGGGGAAGAGGAGTGCATTGAAAAGTGAGAGACAGACTGATAAATTAATTTTAATCTGGTTCTGGACATCCCCCCCAACGATAGGTCTCTTACCAGGCAGGAGATGAGTGCAGTTTCCCCTGACTCAACAGTCTGCATTGCCAACTGCATGTCACTCAGGCCCTTAGAGACGTGTGGGGAGATTACAGGCATAAAATGGTGTTCATCAGTAGGGCTCATTTACGGCAGTTTCATCTGTCCACCTCTTTAATTAAATGACACTGTAGCTCTGCCAGTCAGTCCACCTTGCTTCTAGGGTGTACAATCTTTATTTCTTTACTCCTCAATGATCAGGAACATGGTACAGGAAAGGAAGGTCACTTTCGACCAATATCTCAATCATATAGAACTCTTCATATAAGGCTAATCTAGACCCGCAGTTAGACCACCCAAATGCAGTATAGGTAGTGCCCGAAAGACAGCTGCACACTGAAAAATGGAGGAAAAAGAGAATGATGGGAGACGAAGACACTTGGAAGAGACTGTCTTTCTTTTTCTTTCTGCCTTTGTAGGGACAGCTGCGCTGGCGAAGAGTAGAGATCTGTCTCTCTTCACTTTCTGTCTTTGTGAATAGCAGCATGATGAGATTAGAGCAGATTCTACATGTCTCTGCCAGAGCAGTTGGAGAGGAGTGGTCTCTGTATGCGTCGCAAATGGCACCCTTTTCCTCTATGGGCCATGGTCAAAAGTAGTGAACTACATAGGGAATAGGGTGACATTTGGGACGTATCATGTCTTTTTGGAGGAGGCTGGATAACTGTCTGGCCAGAGGACTTAAAGGTTGAGGGGCTGGGGATTGGGGTACTGTATTGGGGAGCTGGGGGAACGTGGATGAGGGTTAGGGGGGCTGAGGGCTGTGTCTGCCCCAGCCAAGAGGAGGCAGAAAGGGGCAGGGTTGGCTTTGTGCATTGGCCATTTCCCACACTCCAACTCACCTTTTGTGTGGCGGCACTGTGGGCTTCTCTGACATGACGAATCGCCCTGTCTTCCTGTCTCTCTCTCTGTGTGTGTGTGTGTGTGTGTGTCAAAGCGCGAGAGTGAGCAAGACAAAGAGTGAGTTTTCTAAAGTATGTGTGTCTACAGATATATAAAAAGTGTGTGTGTGTGTGAGAGATATGTAGAGTGTGTGTTTGTGAGAGATGGAGTGAGACAGAAAGAGAGTGAAATTAAGCAGAGAGAGAGAGCAAGCTGGTCCTGGGGCCCTGTTCAGAAACACACCCCACAGAGCCCCAGGAAAGCAACACAATTAGAAAAATAATTAAGAAAAAACATTTTGGCCCTAAACAGAGAGTACACAGTGGCAGAATAACTGACCGCCATGACTGACCCAAAATTAAGGAAAGCTTTGACTATGTACAGACTTAGTGAGCATAGCCTTGCTATTGCGAAAGGCCACCGTAGGCAGACATGGCTCTCAAGAGAAGACAGGCTATGTGCACACTGCCCACAAAATGAGGTGGAAACTAAGCTGCACTTCCTAACCTCCTGCCAAATGTATGACCATATTAGAGAGACATATTTCCCTCAGATTACACAGACCCACAAAGAATTGGAAAACAAATCCAATTTTGATAAATTCCCACATCTACTGGGTGAAATACCACAGTGTGACATCACAGCAGCATGATTTGGGACAAGAAAAGGACAACAAGTGAAGAAAAAACACCATTGTAAATACAACCCATATTTATTTATTTTCCCTTTTGATCTTTAACTATTTGCACATCGTTACAACACTGTCTACGTATATATATATATATTTTTTCACCTTTATTTAACCAGGTAGGCTAGTTGAGAACACCTTTATTTAACCAGGTAGGCTAGTTGAGAACACCTTTATTTAACCAGGTAGGCTAGTTGAGAACACCTTTATTTAACCAGGTACGCTAGTTGAGAACACCTTTATTTAACCAGGTAGGCTAGTTGAGAACACCTTTATTTAACCAGGTAGGCTAGTTGAGAACACCTTTATTTAACCAGGTAGGCTAGTTGAGAACAAGTTCTCATTTACAACTGCGACCTGGCCAAGATAAAGCATAGCAATTTGATACATACAACACAGAGTTACACATGGAGTAAACAATTAACAAGTCAATAACACAGTAGAAAAAAAGGAGAGTCTATATACATTGTGTGCAAAAGGCATGAGGAGGTAGGCGAATAATAAACATTTTGCAGATTAACACTGGAGTGATAAATGATCAGATGGTCATGTACAGGTAGAGATATTGGTGTGCAAAAGAGCAGAAAAGTAAATAAAGAAAAATAGTATGGGAATGAGGTAGGTAAAAATGGGTGGGCTATTTACCGATAGACTATGTACAGCTGCAGCGATCGGTTGGCTGCTCAGATAGCAGATGTTCAGCAATTTTTGCAATTCGTTCCAGTCACAGGCAGCAGAGAACTGGAACAAGGTGTTGGCTTTAGGGATGCTTGCTGTTAATATATTATTGTTTATTTCACTTTTGTTTATCTATTTCGATTGCAGACATATGTTCCCCATGCCAATAAAGCCCCTTAAATTGAATTGAAAATGAATTGAGAGACCAACACTCTCTGTCTCTTTTTAATCAGAGCTTGTGTTCTTACCCAGACCCAGGCAGCAGGTGTTGCTAAAGACCATCAGCCCATCACTACTCACTAGCCTGCTAAAGACCATCAGCCCATCACTACTCACTAGCCTGCTAAAGACCATCAGCCCGTCACTACTCACTAGCCTGCTGAAGACCATCAGCCCGTCACTACTCACTAGCCTGCTAAATACCATCAGCCCATCACTACTCACTAGCCTGCTAAAGACCATCAGCCCATCACTACTCACTAGCCTGCTAAAGACCATCAGCCCATCACTACTCACTAGCCTGCTAAAGACCATCAGCCCATCACTACTCACTAGCCTGCTAAAGACCATCAGCCAATCACTACTCACTGGCCTGTTAAAGACCATCAGCCCATCACTACTCACTTGCCTGCTAAAGACCATCAGCCCATCACTACTCACTAGCCTGCTAAAGACCATCAGCCCATCACTACTCACTGGCCTGCTAAAGACCATCAGCCCATCACTACTCACTAGCCTGCTAAAGACCATCAGCCCATCACTACTCACTAGCCTGCTAAAGACCATCAGCCCATCACTACTCACTAGCCTGATTAGGGCTGGATGTCTTTCTCTCTGGCCCTTAATGTCAGTTCCAAGCTGTCAGCCATTTAGCCTTCAGCCTGACACAATAGAGACATCACATGACTGAGTGAGTCTTAAAGAGGGAGAGAAAAGGAGGGAGGGGGAGACTCCAGAATGCCTGCCTGTCATCACCAGAACGACCGTCATCACCTCTGCACCCCTATCAGTCCCCCAAACCCCCAAGCTTACCCCTCTTCTCTGCCAAAACCAAAACCTCTGAGTTTGTGTGTTTATATGTGTGTGTGACAACAGAAACTCTTTCAAGTGCACTCTGCTTTAGTTTTTAACTGCCATCTGTTGTCATCTCCCTTCATCAATCACCCCTAGTTTTACTTACAAAAATGTGTCTCTCCATTCTTTAGATAAAGGTAGCTCAGAGTGAACACATTGAAGCGCTCCAATGATCGGGGTCAGTTTTGGTGCTCCTTTGGGAAGCACACGGACCATCACAGGGTGAGGGATGAGAGACTGAAGTTCACAGTTCACTCCGAGTGAAAGAGATATAGAACAGAGAGCGAGAGAACAAGTGAGAGCAAGGGAAAGAAGGGTCAGTGTTGTTTCAGAAAGGGATCGAGAGAAAGAGGGAGAGAGAGGAAGAAAGAGAGAGAGGACGAAAGAGAGAGTAAAGCTACTTCCTTCTGGAGATAAACGCTAAGCTTTAGTGAGGATCAAACAACATGGGGAGTCAGTCATTTAGTGTTGCACTTGCTGGTTGGTTAGCTTCTCTCTCATTTAATATAAAGGGTGGCAGGGTAGCCTAGTGGTTAGAGCGTTGGACTAGTAACCAGAAGGTTCAAGTTCAAACCCCCGAGCTAACAAAATCTGTCATTCTGCTCCTGAACAGGCAGTTAACCCACTGTTCCTAGGCAGTCATTGAAATTAGAATGCGTTCTTAACTGACTTGCCTAGATAAATAAAGGTTAAAAAAAATAAACAGGCTAAATAAACTAAATTCCTTAGCTAGATGTAAAATCATACGACTACTGTAAGACCTTCTCAAAAATAACTTCAAAATGAATGACAGATTTATTCTGACAATATTTTAGGATGACGTACAGTAGTAGTGACAGTCGTTGCTAGGTAACATGCTAAGATTAAGAAGAAGTCGCTGCCAAGGGAGCAGAGTCAGCCTAAGTTGGCCATTCGATAAAGAACCTTCCGAAGGGAGCAGTGGAGCCCTCGATGACTCGACAACTAGTGTTTGAGATTGACTCGATTGACGAGAACTGAAGGGGCACATCACTGGGGGAACTGTTTTGTCACTAGACCACTGAATGCAGCTTCATGTCAGGATAAGAACAGAAAATGTGAAAATGAAAAAGGAGAGAGAAAAGAGCTAAGAATTTAGGTCACTGAGTAAAGCCGTGACACGGAACCAATCGTCATCATAATTGGGTCCTTAACAAATCTCTGGAAGTTAGGAGTGTGCTGTGCTGCACACACACACACCAAGCCAACCACCCACCCACACACACACACACAGAAACACACATGCACACCCACTCACACACACAGATACACACACACAGAAACACACATGCACATCCACCCAACCACCCAACCACCCACCCACCCAGACACACACACACACACACACACACACACACACACACACACACACACACACACACACACACACACACACACAGTACAAACAGAATCACTGGGGGATGGAGCAGAGCGACAATGTAAATCAGTGTATGTACTTGGTGTTTTTACGCGTCTTTCAGTAGCCTGGTTTCGGACAGAAGTGCGATAAAGAGACACTTTCCATGGTAAATATAATTGTGGTCGTGACCTAGCATTAATCCCCCAAGCCTGTCCGTGGTGACCTAGACGACTCTATTTTGCAGATAGACCACAGGGCGAAGACATCAGAACAACATTAAAAGGTCTATTGATTCATAATTGATTGAGTTAATAAACTCAAATTATTTTGGTTTAAAATCGGGGTTAAAATGAAATCAACTCATAGAAATGTTGATGTAATGTAATTTGGATTGGCTTATAGATCAATTAGTACAGTCCCTCATAAGCCCATCATCAGCCCATCATCAAATGTCACAGTAGCTCAATACATTGCTGTCAAAGGGAAAAGACCAGTGTCACAGGGTTGACATTTTTCTTAATACATTGCCGTCAATGAGAAAAGATGAGAGTTACAGGGTGGATAAACAAGTGGACAAGTGGATACAGGTGAAGCCCTGCATGTCTTTAAAAAAAGGATAATGAAATGTAGGCCTACATTGAAATCCACACATTGGCTGCCATTGTAGGCTGAATGATAGAACAGCTATTTCAATGTTAAAATGTTATGGGATGCATTCTCTCCATTGTTTTTGATGGTAGACCATTCTGGTAGGCCTACGTTATGATCAAATAGCCACAGTAGCCTACTTGACCACTAACTTAAAGCAGATACAGTCTCAGTCTCCCTCCGGAAGTTGCACAGAATTTTCTCAACGTTTCAATAAAATTTTATTTGATTTGAAGTTTGCACTCAGCAGACCTTAAATTTGCTCAGTGAAATAAAAAATTAGAGAGAACATTGGTTATGGTTAGGGTTATGGTTAGGGTTAAGGTTGAGCCAAAATGTGAAGATGAAGCCAGACATAGGGTTAGGGTTGAGCCAAAATGTGAAGATGAAGTGAGGGTTAGGGTTTAGCCAAAATGTGAAGATGAAGCCAGACATAGGGTTAGGGTTGAGCCAAAATGTGAAGATGAAGTGAGGGTTAGGGTTGAGCCAAAATGTGAAGATGAAGTGAGGGTTAGGGTTAGGGTTGAGTCAAAATGTGAAGATGAAGTGAGGGTTAGGGTTGAGCCAAAATGTGAAGATGAAGTGAGGGTTAGGGTTAGGGTTGAGTCAAAATGTGAAGATGAAGTGAGGGTTAGGGTTAGGGTTGAGTCAAAATGTGAAGATGAAGTGAGGGTTAGGGTTGAGTCAAAATGTGAAGATGAAGTGAGGTTTAGGGTTGAGTCAAAATGTGAAGATGAAGCGAGAGTTAGGGTTAGGGTTGAGTCAAAATGTGAAGATGAAGATGAAGTGAGGGTTAGGGTTGAGGTAAAATGTGAAGATGAAGTGAGGGTTAGGTTTAGGGTTGAGCCAAAATGTGGAGATGAATTGGGGGTTAGGGTTGAGGTAAAATGTGAAGATGAAGCGAGGGTTAGGGTTTGGGTTGAGCCAGAAGTTGATATGAAGCTGGAGTTATGGTTAGGGTCTCAACCATAGACACAACCCTAACCTTAATTCAATTAACAATTAACACATTTTCCCTTGCGTCCACTACATGGCAGAAAGGTAGGCCTCACTTGAAGCCTGACCTAGAGTTAATGTGCAAATGTCACAAGACTCTTCTGAAGTCAGTACTGCCGATCTACCAACTTCTGTGTGTAGCATCCGAACTGTTTGGGATGCACCCCACCATCGAAGGTGATACTCTCACGAACAAGTACCTATTTCCGTAGGCATCACTGTCATACCCTACAAAAATGCTAACCTCCCCTGTTATTGTAATGGTGAGAGGTTAGCATGTTTTGGGGGTATGATATTTGTGCGTTTAACTTAGGACTATCTGTAATCATGGTCGATTCCACATAAATTAATGTACAGTCGTGGCCAGAAGTTTTGAGAATGACACAAATATATATTTTCAAAAAGTCTGCTGCCTCAGTTTGTATGATGGCAATTTGCATATACTCCAGAATGTTCTGAAGAGTGATCAGATGAATAGCAATTAATTGCAAAGTCCCTCTTTGCCATGCAAATGAAATGAATCCCCCAAAAACATTTCCACTGCATTTCAGCCCTGCCACAAAAGGACCAGCTGACATCATGTCAGTGAGTCTCTTGTTAACACAGGTGTGAGTGTTGACAAGGACACGGCTGACGAGGTCACTCTGTCATGCTGATTGAGTTTGAATAACAGACTGAAAGCTTCAAAAGGAGGGTGGTGCTTGGAATCATTGTTCTTCCTCTGTCAAACATGGTTACCTGCAAGGAAACACGTGCGGTCATCATTGCTTTGCACAAAAAGGGCTTCACAGGCAAGGATTTTGCTGCCAGTAAGATTGCACCTAAATCAACCATTTATCCGAACATCAAGAACTTCAAGGAGAGCGGTTCAATTGTTGTGATGAAGGCTTCAGGAAGCCCAAGAAAGTCCAGCAAGCACCAGGACCGTCTCCTAAAGTTGATTCAGCTGCAGGATCGGGGCACCACCAGTACAGAGCTTGCTCAGGAATGGCAGCAGACAGGTGTTAGTGCATCTGTACACACAGTGATGCGAAGACTTTTGGAGGATGGCGGCCTGGTGTCAAGAAGGGCAGCAAAGAAGCCACTTCTCTCCAGGAAAAACATCAGGGACAGACTGATATTCTGCAAAAGATACAGGGATTGGACTGCTGAGGACTTGGGTGAAGTCATTTTCTCTGATGAATCCCCTTTCCGATTGTTTGGGGCATCCGGAAAAAAAGCTTGTCTGGAGAAGACAACGCTACCATCAGTCCTGTGTCATGCCAACAGTAAAGCATCCTGAGACCATTCATGTGTGTGGTTGCTTCTCAGCCAAGGGAGTGGGCTCACTCACAATTTTGCCTAAGAAAACAGCAATGAATTAAGAATGGTACCAACACATCCTCCGAGAGCAACTTCTCCCAACCATCCAGGAACAGTTTGGTGACGAACAATGCCTTTTCCAGCATGATGGAGCACCTTGCCATAAGGCAAAAGTGATAACTAAGTGGCGCAGTGAACAAAACATCAATATTTTGGGTCCATGGCCAGGAAACTCCCCCAGACCTTAATCCCATTGAGAACTTGTGGTCAATCCTCAAGAGGTGGGTGGACAAACAAAAATCCACAAATTCTGCCAAACTCCAAGCATTGATTATGCAAGAATGGGCTGCCATCAGTCAGGATGTGGCCCTGAAGTTAATTGACAGCATGCCAGAGCAGATTGTAGAGGTCTTGAAAAAGAAGGGTCAACACTGCAAATATTGACTCTTTGCATCAACTTCATGTAATTGTCAATAAAAGCCTTTGACACCTATGAAATGCTTCAGTATTTCAGTATTACATAGTAACATCTGACAAAAATATCTAAAGACACTGAATCAACAAACTTTGTGAAAATTAATATTTGTGTCATTCTCAAAACTTTTGGCCACGATTGTAGAAATGTTAAAAAATATATTTTATTCTTGTATACAATAAAAGTGACAAAAGAAATGACACAATACATTATTTACAGTTGAAGAGGGAAGTTTAAATACACTTAGGTTGGAGACATTAAAACCTGTTTTTCAACCACTCCACAAATTTCTTGTTATCAAACTATAGTTTTGACAAGTCGGATAGGACATCTACTTTGTGCATGACACAAGTCATTTTTCCAACAATTGTTTGCAGACAGATTATATGTACCCAAGTATAAACACCATGGGATCATGAAGCTGTCATACCGCTCAGGAAGGAGACGGGTTCTGTCTCTTAGAGATGAACGTACTTTGGTGAGAAAAGTGCAAATCAATCCCAGAAAAACAGCAAAGGACCTTGTGAAAAGTCTGGAGGGAACCGGTACAAAAGTATGTATATCCACAGTAAAACGAGTCCTACAGTGGGGCTCCTACAGAGGCTCCTCTGTCCTCCACTCGTTACCTGCATTAATGGCACCTGTTTGAACTTGTTATCCGTATAAAAGACACCTGTCCACAACCTCAAACAGTCACACTCCAAACTCCACTATGGTCAAGGCCAAAGAGCTGTCAAAGGACACCAGAAACAAAATTGTAGACCTGCACCAGGCTGGGAAGACTTAATCTGCAATTGGTAAGCAGCTTGGTTTGAAGAAATCAACTGTGGGAGCAATTATTAGGAAATGGAAGACATACAAGACCACTGATAATCTCCCTCTATCTGGGGCTCCACGCAAGATGTCACCCCGTGTGGTCAAAATTATCACAAGAACGGTAAGCAAAAATCCCAGAACCACACGGGGGTACCTAGTGAATGACCTGCAGAGAGCTGGGACCAAAGTAACAAAGCCTACCATCAGTAACACACTACGCCGCCAGGGATGCAAATCCTGCAGTGCCAGACGTCTCCCCTGCTTAAGCCAGTGCATGTCCATGCCCATCTAAAGTTTGCTAGAGAGCATTTGGATGATCCAGAAGAAGATTGGGAGAATGTCATATTGTCAGATGAAACCAAAATATAACTTTTTGGTAAAAACTCAACTCGTCGTGTTTGGAGGACAAAGAATGCTGAGTTGCATCCAAAGAACACCATACCTACTGTGAAGCATATGGGGGTGGAAACATCATGCTTTGAGGCTGTTTTTCTGCAAAGGGACCAGGACGACAGATCCGTCCGTGTAAAGGAAAGAATGAATGGGGCTATGTATCGTGAGATTTTGAGTGAAAACCTCCTTCCATCAGCAAGGGGATTGAAGACGAAACGTGGCTGGGTCTTTCAGCATGACAATGAATCCAAACACACCGCCCGGGCAACAAAGGAGTGGCTTCGTAAGAAGCATTTCAATGTCCTGGAGTGGCCTAGCCAGTCTCCAGATCTCAACCCAATAGAAAATCTTTGGAGGGAGTTGAAAGTCTGTGTTGCCCAGCAACAGCCCCAAAACATCACTGCTCTAGAGGAGATCTGCATGGAGAAATGGGCCAAAATAACAGCAACAGTGTGTGAAAACCTTGCGAAGACTTACAGAAAACGTTTGACCTCTGTCATTGCCAACAAAGGGTATATAAAAAAGTATTGAGATAAACATTTGTTATTGACCAAATACTTATTTTCCACCATAATTTGCAAATAAATATATAAAAAATCCTACAATGTTATTTTCTGGATTTTTGTTTCTCATTTTGTCTGCCATAGTTGAAATGTACCTATGATGAAAATTACAGGCCTCTCTCATCGTTTTAAGTGGGAGAACTTGCACAATTGGTGGCTGACTAAATACTTTTTGGCCCCACTGTATATAAACATAAACTGAAAGGGGCCTCAGCAAGGAAGAAGCCAATGCTCCAAAATTGCCATAAAAGCCAGACTACAGTTTGCAACTCCACATGGGGACAAAGATCGTACTTTTTGGAGAAATGTCCTTGGGTCTGATGAAACAAAATTAGAACTGTTTTGCCATAATGACCATTGTTATGTTTGGAGGAAAAAGGGGGAGGCTTGCAACCCGAAGACACCATCCCAACCTTGAAGCACGGGTGTGGCAGCATCATGTTGTGGTGGTGCCTTGCTGCAGGAGGTACTGGTGCACTTCACAAAATAGAAGGCATCTTGAGGGAGGAAAAGTACGTGGATATATTGAAGCAATCACAAAGCCCTGACCTCAAGCCTATAGAAAATGTGTGGGTAGAACTGAAGAAGCATGTGCAAGCAAGGAGGCCTACAAACCTGACTCAGTTACACCAGCTCTGTCAGGAGGAATGGGCCAAAATTCACCCAACCTATTGTGGGAAGCTTGTGGAAGGCTAACCAAAACATTTGACCCAAGTTAAACAATTTAAAGGCACTGCTACCAAATACTAATTGAGTGTATGTAGACGTCTGACCCACTGGGAATGTGATGAAAGAAGTAAAAGCTTAAATAAATCATTCTCTCTAGTATTATTCTGACATGTCACATTCTTAAAATGAAGTGGTGATCCTAACTGACATAAAACAGGGAATTTTTACTAGGATTAAATGGCAGGAATTGTGAAAAACTGAGTTTAAATGTATTTGGCTAAGGTGTATGTAAATTTCCGACTTCCATTGTACCATTAATTTCTATTGGGCACAAAATAATCTGAAACATAACCAAAACAAACAGCAAATGCATCCAGGAATATGGGACCAAACACTAAACTTTAGACGACTTTAATACACATGTAAGTGAATTGGATCCAATACTTTTGGTCCCCTAAAATGTGTACAAAATGTACAAAAAGTGATGTAGTTTCAAAATGGTTCACCCGATATGGGTGACAATACCCTACAATTAAAGCTCTGCACTTTAACCTCATAGTCATTGTATCGTTTCAAATCCAAAGTGCTGGAGTAGAGGCAAAACAACACCAAAATTGTCACTGTCCCAATACTTTTGTATCTCACTGTATTTTGTAAATGTTTTCATTATCTGTTTTTCCATGTATGAATATGTTATTCAATGTGTTTTAATGTGCTAATAGCAGTAAAGCCAAATTCATTGTTTAGTTAAAAAATATAGATACTGCATATCGTAAAACAGTGTCCCCAGGAGGCCGTGCATTGAAATTCTCCTTCCTGCGATTACAGGAAGTGACTTAATTGGGGGTCTTAGTTGCGGTTCCGAATGGTTAAAAAGGTTGAATCTTCCCAAATTGTACATATTTGTGACCGTGGGACTGTCGTGACTCGGCATATGAAATTTGAATTCAATCAAACAAAAAGCATTATTGACCTTCATTGGACACAATGGTCTTGCACTTCAAGAAACTAAGAGCCTTGTTATGAATTCTTAAAAGGATTCTGAAGAAGATATTGGACTTTTTTTTTTAGATTGACTAGAAATGTGAAATTGTCTGTGTATGTCTGCCTGCCTGTGTGCCTGTCTGTCTGTCTGTCTGTCTGTCTGTGGGGAGACAGGGAAAGAAGGGGGAGAGAAAACGGAGTGGGGAGGAGAGAGAGAAAGGGGGAGAGTAAGGGAGGGGGAGAAAGTGGAAAAATACGGGAGAGAGAAAGGATGGGGAGGAGGGAGAGAGAAAGAAGGGGAGAGTGAGGGAGGAGAAGAGAGAGGAAAGTGAGAGAGGGAGATGGTGAAGGAGGGAGGGGGTGAGAAAGGAGAGAGGGGAAGAGAGGGTCAACATACAGAGGTGGGAAAGAGGAGGGAGACAGAGGAGGGAGAGGAAGAGAGTGAGAGAGATGAGGGGAGGGAAAGGCTGGGGAAAGGAGGGAAATAATGGAGGGGGAGGAGGGAGAGAGACAAGGGGGGGAGTGAGGAAAGGGGAGAGAGGGGGAGAGAGGGGAATGAGGGATGAGAGAAAGGAGGGAGAGGAGGGAAAGAGAGATGAGAGGATGTGGGGGATTTAAAGACGTTAGGAGAGAGGGAGGCTGGAGGAGAGAGAGAGAGTGAAGGGGGAGAGGGAACGAGAGGGGAGAGAGAGACAGAGGGTGAGAAAGGGGAGAGGGTGGAGGGGTTGAAAGAAGGGAAGGGAGAAAGATGATAGACATGAGATAAACAAGAAAAACATCAACCGTGTGAAACTCATCTTTGTGTCTCAATGCAGAGAAAGAAACAGTAAAACATGTAATAATAAAAGTTATGGTGTCTCTATTGTCGTGACGTGTGTTTTGTCCTATATTTTTATTTATTTTTTAATCGCAGCCCCTGTCTCCACAGGAGGTCTTTTGCCTTTCTGCAGGCCGTCATTGTAAATAAGAATTGGTTCTTAACTGACTTGCATAGGTGATCAAATTCAAATGAAACAAAAATATGAACGCAACATGCAACAATTTCAAAGCTTTTACTAAGTTAAAGTTCATATAAGGAAATCAATCAATTTAAATAGATTCATTAGGCCCTAATCGATGGATTTTACGTTCCTTAAATACAGATATGCATCGGTTGGTCACAGATCATATTTAAAATAAAGTGGGAGTATGGATCAGAAAACCTGTCAGTATTTGGTGTGACCATCCTTTGCCTAATGCAGCGCAACATATCTCCTTCGCATTGAGTTGATCAGGCTGTTGATTGTAGCCTGTGGAATGTTGTCCCACTCCTCCTCAATGGCTGTGCAAAGTTGCTGGATATTGGCGGGAACTGGAACACACTGTCGTACACGTTGATCCAAAGCATTCCAAACGTGCTTAATGGGTGATATGTTATGTGAGTATGCAGGCCATGGCAGAACTTTAAGCTTCCAAGAATTGTGTACAGATTCTTGCAACATGGGGTATTATCATGCTGAATAATATTTCAACTGGACAAAAGCTTCGTCAATAGGAAAGGAGAAACAAGAAAGACGCGTTCCCGATCAGGCACATGTCTGATGAATGGAAATTTCCACTGGCCACTGATTGAAAGTGCTGTATCTCCCTAATTATTCAGAGTAAACGCCTGAAACAATGCCTAAATACATGTAGAGGAAGCCATAGAGACCCTGAACTGGGTCCTAAGTCTTTGTATAGAAGATAGGCTTTCAATGGAAAAACATCCTTTCAAAATAATAGTACCTGCTGGTTGGATTTTCTCCGGGTTTTCGCCTGCCATATCAGTTCTGTTATACTCACAGACATTATTTTAACAGTTTTGGAAACTTTAGAGTGGTTTCTATACTAATTATATGCATATCCTATCTTCTGGGCCTGAGTAGCAGGCAGTTTAATTTGGGCACACTTTTCATCCAAAATTCTGAATGCTGCCCCCTACCCTAGTGAAGTTAAAACTATTTAACTAACTATTGAGCAGTCTTATGGCTTGGGGCTCGAAGCTGTTCAGGGTCATGTTGGTTACAGACTTGGTGCATTGGTACCACTTGCCGTGGGGTTGCAGAGAAACCATTATATGACTTGGGTGGCTGGAGTCTTTGACAATTTCATCTTTCATCTGACACCGCCTGGTATAGAGGTCCTGGATGGCAGGGAGCTCGGCCCCAGTGATGTACTGGGAAGTAGGCACTACCCTCTGTAAGCTCAGTCGGAAGCCAAGTAATTGCCAAGCCAAGCGGTGATGCAGCCAGTTAAGATGCTCTCAATGGTGAAGGGGGGAAGAGGCGTTGTCGTAACCTCTTCATGACTCTGTTGGTGTTTTTGGTCCATGATAGATGATTATTGTTGTGGACACCGAGGAACTTGAAGCTCTAAACCCGCACAACTACAGCCCTGTTGAAGTGAATGGGGGCGTGCTCTGCCCTTTGTTTCTGTAGCATTGAAGGCAAGTGAAGCCAGCAAGCATTTGCCCTCCCTTGACAAAAAAATATATAAAAATGTGCAAATCAGCATTTAGCTAAACTGAGTGAGCTTAACTGTGAATGGTCCTGGTGCAGCAAAAAAAGTATCATGCGAATCCAGCTTGGATTTTAGCGTCACTCCTATCAAATCCCATTGAGAGCATGTTATTGACAGAACAACTTGAATTGTTGCATTTTGTTGTGTTGTTGTCCTCCGATGGCAGCTAGCTAGCTAAAATGGGCCCTTTCCTAAATTAGCCATAGATGGAAGTAGTTATTTGGACTTCCGGTTTTACTTAATTGTCAGTACTGGCCAATGATTACAATGGTGATTCTGCACCAACCATTAATTCATACATTGTTGTGTCCCCGGCCTGAGAGGATGGAAGTTTCATATGTAGTTAGATGAAGGCTAATGTTAACTAGCTAACATTGCCCATGAATGGAAGTTAGGCAATCAAGTATTTTAGCCATGTAGCCTAGGACAAAGACAAATAAAAGGTGTACTGTATGACAGAGTGATAGACCGTTTCAGCAACATGAAAGAGGAGGAAGGAATTGGTGTTTCTCTACAAGTAGCGTGAGTCAACATGTTTTTTCTACTTGCACAACGTGCATGCACACACACTTACACATACACACAAATAAGAACCATGGACAGTCACATCATATTTAGCTTATGTTGATTGGACTAAACCGTTTTTGGTACATTTTAGTTGTCACTGTATTAGACTAAGCAGAGGTGATTTGATCATGTTGAAATGTTGAAGTTGAAATGGTGCTATAATATTGGAGGCAACTTTCTTTGCTACTTGCGGTATCTCTCTGTGGTTCTAAATTAATAGTTATTTAGTTGTCCGAAATGTCGGAAACTAACTTGCTTGACCATGCTGTAGGTCATGTAACTGTCTATTACTGTACATGCAATATGCATTGCCGGACTTGACTGGATAGAGGTCGCTATCCGGTTTTGTGATAAAAAAAAACAAAGGTTTGGTTGAATGTATTATTCCACAATGTCTTCTTATTGTCTCTGCCTTTAGGCCAATATATCACGGTCGCACATGACATAACAGTTCATAGAGCAAACAACGGAATAATCGACACATAGGTTGTAATACGGCTTCTCCAGGGATTTTATCCACGCACCGCTACTGCTAGGCTAGGCTATGCATCGAGTCTCTAATGGTCATTAAAAAAGCGTTAATGGTCCAATCAACAGTATAAGACACCAAGGCTATATAGGGGCTGTTAGTCCCAGATATTCCATGGTAAAACCATCGCCCCATATAATTAACTTTCAGCCATACATTTTCAGTTGGATTCAGAAACAGGAGTAATGGTCATCTTTACAGCTCTCCAAACGTCCGAAATTCAGTGATGAAGATCTCAGTCCTGCGTGAGCCCTTTGAATAGTTTGTGTGTGTGTCACGACTGCCCGGGTTCTCGCACTTCGACACCACTCAGGGCTCGCCCGTGGTTGACAGCGCGTGGTTCGCGCTGGACCCTCCTTCTCGTCTCCTCCTCTTTCCCTTCTCTCTCTCTCTCTCTGTCTCTCTCTCGCTTTCTCTCTCTTTTCCTTCTTTCCTCTACTCCGCTCATTCACGAGGGCTCGCTCACCAACTCTACACGAAACAGGGATGCAGCGAGCGCAAGGCGCAGCCTGAAAAATGGCACGAGTCTTCCCTGGGATCTATCCATCCCTTTTCATTTTCTCCCCCTTTCTTTTTCACGCGTTTGCGCCATGTAAAGGCTTACGGAATTACCCGGATAATGAAGGTAAGAGAGTGCTTAACGATTTTTTAGGTTTTGACTCGGTGATTTGAACCTAGGGGGTTGTTGCGGTGTACAGTAGGTGGAAGGCGGGAGCCCCGGTTAGTCCACCGTGGACGTAACGGTATAGAGTCGCTTCGTTAAGTTCACTGACGGTGTGGTCGGTATGAATCATGCATAATGTCAGCTAGGGCACGGAAAGCGGTGTAGAAGTATGGGAAACTGTAGATTCTTCATGAAACACGACATTAAATGTGTATAGCATTGAGGCAATGCTTTGGAGATATATGTGGAGGCAACATGGTATGCGCAGGAGAAATAAAGAAATCATTTAACTTCAGAAGCACAACTTATAGCTTTTCTTGTATTGGGCAATGGTTGAAGACACATTTGACCTTTAAGACACATTCAACTTGTATGGGTTTGATAATAATAATACTGATATTAGGCCGGATAATGATGGCACATTATTTTCAAGTAAGGGCTACTGGTCTACGCTACAGCAGTGTTTCAAATCAGGACTAAGCTAGCAATTACAGTAGATTTGTCACACATTGCTGCTGGGGCTCTCTCTTCGTTATTGTATTAACATTGATATGCCTACTCAGCTCAAAATTAGAGCGGACCATTTGCTGAGTAACTACTCCCCTCCTAACTACTTAAATGTAGATCCGCAAGCACAGGGTTTGAAGAGATTGTCATATGGGTGAAATTCTATAAGCACTGTCTTTGAGACATATTTGATCACTCTGTGGTTTGATCATGTAATGATGTTCATGCGTTATGTGTGCAGTTATTACTAATCAGTTATGAATTGACTGTCCAGTTGCTTGATACTTTCTTACAACTGTGTTATGACATAATCTGACTAATATTCGTAGTGAATTAATTTTTGTGAAAGTTCTGAGTTTCGAAGCACTTCCCGAGCCTTCCTTTCTCCCGTTTAGTGGCGTGTCTGTGACTGGAGCAGCCGGTACTCCGTAAGGTGTTAGAACAAAGCTTTCGAATTGGACGTGCGGAGCTATACATCCTATTGACAAGCACCCCCCCCCCCCCCCCCTCCTCTCACACACACACACACACACACACACACACACACACACACACACACACACACACACACACACACACACACACACACACACATCCACCCTGGTGGCCAGTGATGCCTCTTGTGTCAGCTGCTTTCATATGAATTTGGGGTTTTAACCCCATCCCAAATGTTAACCCTGTGTGTGTAATCCCTTGGATCCCATGACTCTGGAACAGAATGCGTGTTCGATCCCAGTCGTGCACACTGGATTTTTATTTGAGGTTATAACCCTATCCCATTCTGTGATATTCTGCTGTGAGAGCTTGTTGGTTGAACAGTGTCGTTGCAGTGAAGTGAAAGAGAATATCAGTTGTGTTGTGTTGTGTCTTTGATTGTATGTCACACACACACACACACACACACACACACACACACACACACACACACAAACAAATGTCACACAAACACACACACACACACACACACACACACACACACACACACACACACACACACACACACACACACACACACACACACACACACACACACACACACACACACACCACACACACACACACACACACACACACACACTGTGTAGTTCATACTGTACATTCCCACTCAGGGGATAGGAAGGCAGCAGGCACCGGAAACAAAAGACACAGCATGAGAAAAGACAACACAGTGTTTAAAAATTCATCAAATGACTTTTACGCATGATGAAACCTACTGGAAGCAAAGGAAACCCGTGCTGATTTAGATCAGGGGTGGGAAACTCCAGTCCTCGACGGCCTGATTGGTGTCACACTTTCTCCATCCCTAGCAAACACAGCTAATTAATCAAATTGCATTCGAACCTGAAGAGTCAGGCGTGTTAGCTGGGGGCAAAACTGTGACACCAATCAGGCCCTCGAGGACTGGAATTGCCCACCCCTGATGTAGATAAATGTTTGTTTGTATGTGTGTGTGTGTGTATGTGTGTGTGTGTGTGTGTGTGTGTTGTTCTGTCCTGTATATCTTGATGATTCCAAGACTTAAGGGAGAAGGCAGGTCATAGGCCGTAGGTGAAGCAACACTGACACTCCGTTGATGTCAGTATCCTGCTGTCACCCTCTCATCCTCCGATTAGTGGTTGCAACTCCAAGTGTGTGAGTGTGTGTGTGTGTGTGTGTGTGTGTGTGTGTGTGTGTGTGTGTGTGTGTGTGTGTGTGTGTGTGTGTGTGTGTGTGTGTGTGTGTTGCTTTCTGTAGGCAGTATAATCCAATGAAACCTGTTTTCAGAGCCAAATTACTTTCTGTTTTGTATTTTCTTGTGGCAAATAAAATCTCTCTCTCTCTCTCTCTCTCTCTCTCTCTCTCTCTCTCTCTCTCTCTCTCTCTCTCTCTCTCTCTCTCTCTCTCTCTCTCTCTATCATTCTTGGCTCTCGTGCTGTGATTGCTCGCTGAGCAATTGCTCAGTGTGTGTGTGTGTAGTTCTGAATATGTGTTTGTGTTATTGTAAGCTTCTGCTGAGGCTAATAGAGGTGAATATGAATGTGATGACATGTGATTAGTGGTTTGATTTGGACTGAGGGGAAATCAGTGAGAGTGACAGAGAGACCTAAAATATATTTATGTTTATTTATTTCCCCTTTTGTTCTTTAACTATTTGCACATCATTACAACACTAGAGCATTGGGCCAGTAACCGAAAGGTTGCTGGATCGAATCCCCGAGCTGACAAGGTACAAATATGTCATTCTGCCCATGAGCAAGGCAGTTAACCCACTGTTCCCCGGGCACCCGAAGACGGGGATGTCAATTATGGCAGGTCCCCGCACCTCTCTGATTCAGAGGGGTTGGGTTAAGTGCAGAAGATGCATTTCAGTTGAATGCATTCAGTTGTACAACTGACTAGGTATCCCCCTATCCCTTTTCCCTAGACATAATATGACATTTGTGTATAATGAACTGTGTATAATGTTTACTGTTCATTTTTTATTGTTTAGCATCTATTTCACTCACTTTGGCAATGTAAACATATGTTTCACATTGTCAATAAAGCCTCTGAAATTTTGAGAGAGAGAGAGAGAGAGAGAGAGAGAGAGAGAGAGAGAGAGAGAGAGAGAGAGAGAGAGAGAGAGAGAGAGAGAGAGAGAGAGAGAGAGAGAGAGAGAGAGAGAGAGAGAGAGAGAGAGAGAGAGAGAGAGAGAGAGAGAGAGAGAGAGAGAGAGAGAGAGAGAGAGAGAGGGGGCAGGTGTAGTGACCATGTTGAACAGCAGATGGTGCTTCAACTCACTGTCACTCCCAGCCCTGGGGGGAGACTCACACAGGGCGCTCCATGGGCCGGTTGAGCAGTACACAGCGTTTTGGAAATATTCAGATAGAAATATACTATGTAGAACAAACATGCCTCTCTGACATGTGCAATAAGAAACCACATTGTCTCTGTTCATGGCGTTTCTGTCTGCAGCATTCAACAACGTTTAGCTGCTGAACGTGGCCCTGGTGACTATGATTTCAGGGTCAAATTCACTAGGAACCAAACAGAAGCAAACAGGGAGGGACGACCTGAACTTGTCCAATGAGAAATGCTTGTTTTTGTTTTCTGTTGCCCAAAACATTTCAATGGTATACAATAATGAATATGGCCCACGTGTTAACGAAGCATACCGTGAATTATGCTTAGTTATGCTCTTTGTATATTTAATTTAACACCAGCAGAATGTACACCAGGATGATTTGAACTTTGACCAAGCACCAAAACGGCCTGCACTACATAGATTAATGGGTTAGTTCTGCTAGCTTGAACTCCCAGTCTGCTTAGTGTGCTTCACTGGTTTTAAATGATACCCCCCAGACACATACAAACACACATGAACACGTGAATGCACACACACACGCACATTCCCACAAGCAATCACCAGTGCCGATGCAAGCATATGTAAAACAAACACTTGTACACACACGCACACGCCTCAAGTTCCTGAGAAACCGTATTCATGAGGGCAGAGGTCGTCTGTGGTTTAATTGCTTTAATCTGTAATAGTTGTAGTTATTGGCAGGTCTCCCTTCCTTGTAACAACCGTGCCCTTGGACAGATGAGGACATTGATCTTCTCTCTTCGTTTTTCTCTGTCTTGATCTTCCTAATTCTACCCTCATTCTCTATCTTCTTCCTCCATGTCTTCCTCTGTTTCATTCCCCCATTCTCTCCCAGCTCTCTCTCCCATTCATTTTTACCATACCTCTCTTCTTTCTCTCTCAACTAATTTTCCCTCTTTCCAACCTTCTCTCACTCTGTCTCTTTCCATCCTTCTCTCTCCCTCCTCTCTCTCCACTGCAACTGACCTGCCCCTCTATTAGCTGATGATATGTAGCCGCAAAGAGCTTACAGGTCTCACACACACACACACACACACACACACACACACACACACACACACACACACACACACACACACACACACACACACACACACACACACACACACACACACACACACACAGCTTCCCTGGCCTGACTGTTAGACGTTTTGCTCCGTTTCCCTCGTCTGGTACACCCTCTCACCCCTCTGTCGGTCTTACCCCCTCTCACTAGAGGTCTTCCCGAGTGCAAAAACTTTGACCCATTTCGAAATGGACCCCGGGCTTTCCTCCATAATATTTATAGAGACCCAGTCCGAACAGACCCAATGACAACCAGATCTGGCCCTGTATAGACCTGGGCCTGTCCAGATCCAGTCTGATCCAATCCAAGTGAGGGAAGAAGCAGATTTATTTTATACGTTATTCACTGAAGCTGTTATTGCACGCACTGAAGGTGAGAGGAATGAACGTGCTAGTAGCAGGCGGGGGAGGGACCATGCTGTGTGTTTGTGACTGTATGTGGCTGAGTGGGTTGATGAGGAGAGAGAGAGAGACAGCAGCAAGCAAGTTGACTCGCACTAGTTACTAACTTCTAGCTGCCAAAGCTAGGTTATTTATCACCTTTTTGGATTACATAGTACCTGTTTTGACTAGCTAGTTAGAGAAGCTAGCTAGTTAACAAAGCTAGTTAGCTACCTAGCTGTGTTGGCTAATTGAGGCTACATAGGCTGCAGTTACAACAAAACTCTATTCAAAGTGTTAGATAGCAGCCTACCTGCTGTTTCTTTGTTTTTGTAGCCTGTCCTTCTCATTACATTTTTCATTCCATCATTTTAATTCCATCTTCCATTGATCTCCTAACTTGCTTGCCATGGCAAGTGATAAGAATGGTGCCGGAGGGAATGGCTGCCATTTTACGGGCTCCTAGCCAATTGTGTTAATTTGTTGGGGTTTTTCTGCGATGTTTGTAACTCATTTTGTACATAATGTTTCTGCTACCATTTCTTATGACCGAAAAGAGCTTCTGGATATCAGTACAGCGATTACTCACCTCGAAATGGACGAAGATGATGTGAAGGATATACTGCTGCTCCCGGACCAGGCACAAAACCCTGTCGTTCTCATGATGAGGAGACACCCGTTGAGGGGAGGCAGATCCGGGAGCCTTGTCAGAATTTGTTGGTGTGTGGGTAACCCACCTCTACCATATGTCCTATTGGCCAACGTGCAATCATTGTAGAATAAATTGGATGAGCTCCATTCAAGACTATCCAACCAACCGGACATAATTGTAATATCTTATGTTTCACCGAGTCGTGGCTGAACGACGACATGGATAATATACAGTTGGCTGGGTTTTCCATCCGTCGACAAGACAGAACACCTACATCCAGTAAGATGGTGGTCTGTGTCTTTTTGTCAATAACAGCTTGTGCATGAAATCTAATATAAAAAAGTATTGTTTTTTTCTCGCCTGATGTAGAGTACCTCATGATAAGCTGTAGACCATACTATTTACGAAGAGTGTTTTCCTCTATATTTTTCATAGCTGTCTATTTATCACCACAAACCGATGCTGGCACTAAGACCGCACTAAACGAGCTGTATAAGGCCATAAGCAAACTAGAAAATGCTCATCCAGAGGCGGCACCCCTAGTGGCCGGGGACTTTAATGCCTTAAAACTTAAATGTGTTTTACCTAATTTCTACCAGCATGTCACATGTGCAACCAGAGGAAAAAAACTCTAGACCAACTTTACTCCACACACAGAAATGTGTACAAAGCTCTCACCCGCCCTCCATTTGGCAAATCAGACCATAATTCCATCGTCCTGATTCCTGCTTACAAGCAAAAGCTAAAGGAGGAAGTACCAGTGACTCGCTCAATACGGAGGTGGTCAGATGTCAGATGCTAAGAGCTGCCGCTTTCAAGGAGCGGGACTCTAACCCTAACGCTTATAAGAAATCCCGCTATGCCCTCCGACGAACCGTCAAACAGGCAAAGCGTCAAGACAGGTTTAAAATGTTATCCTACTACACCGGTTCTGATGCTTGTCGGATGTGGCAGGGCTGGCAAACTATTACGGACTACAAAGGGAAGCCCAGCCACAAGCTACCTAGTGACACATGCCTACCAGACGAGCTAAATGACTTCTATGCTTGCTTGGAGGCAAGCAACACATTAGCGTGCATGAGAGCACAAACTGTTTCGGACAACTGTGTGATCACGCTATCCGTGGCAGATGTGAGTAAGACCTTTAAACAGGTCAAAATTCACAAGGCTGCATGGCAAGATGGATTACCAGGATGTGCACTCAGAGCATGCTCTGACCAACGGGCAAGTGTCTTCACAGACATTTTCAACCTGTCCCTGACCGAGTCTGTAATACCTACATGCTTCAAGCAGACCACCACAGTCCCTGTGCCCAAGAACACCAAGGTAACCTGCCTAAATGACTACTGACCCTTAGCACTAATATCTGTAGCTATGAAGTGCTTTGAAAGGCTGGTCATGGCTCACATCAACACCGTCATCCCAGAAACCCTAGACCCACTTCAATTCGCATAGCGCCCGAACAGATCCACAGATGACGCAATCTCTATTGCCCTCCACACTGCCCTTTCCCAGCTGGACAAAATTAACCCATACGTTATAATGCTTTTCATTGACTTCAGCTCAGCATTCATCACCATAGTGCACTCAAAGCTTATCACTAAGCCAAGGACCCTGGGAATAAACACCTTCTTCTGTAACTGGATCCTGAAATTCTTGATGGGCCTCCCCCAGGTAGTAAGGGTAGGCAACAACACATCTGCCACACTGACCCTCAACACGAGCGCCCCTCAGGGGTGCATGCTTAGTCCCTTCTTGTATTCCCTGTTCACCCATGACTTTGTGGTCGGGCATGACTCCAACACCATCATTAAGTTTGCCGACGACACGATGATGGTAGGCCTGATCACCGACAACGATGACACAGATTATAGGGAGGAGGTCAGAAACCTGGCAGTGTGGTTCCATTACAACAACCTCTCCCTCAACGTGATCAAGACAAAGGAGCTGATCGTGGACTACAGGAAAGGGAGGGCAGAGCATGTCCCCATTCACAGAGCTTTAGTGGAGCAGGTAGAGAGCTTTAAGTTCCTTGGTGTCCATATCACCAAGGTCCAAACACAACAAGACAGTTGTGAAGAGGGCACAACAATGCCTATTCCCCTTCAGGAGACTGAAAAGTATTGGCATGGGTCCTCAGATCCTCAAAAAAGTTTTACAGCTGTGCATTGTGACTGGTTGCAAAAAGCTCCTGAACCTCTATGGGATCGGTCCCCCCCCCCCCCCCCCCCCCCCCGCGGGACGGTTGAGCTGGCATGCGCTAATGTGATTAGCATGAAGTTGTAATTAACAAGAACATTTCCCAGGACATCGACATATCTGATATGGGCAGAAAACTTAAATTACAGTGAAATAATAACATGCTATTGTTTGAGGTGAGTTCACAGTTATGAACTTGAAATTGTAATAATAAACTAAGTAGGCACATTTGGGCAGACTTGATACAACATTTAGAACAGAAATACAATGGTTCATTGGATCAGTCTGACACTTTGCACATAAACCACTGCCATCAAAATCTATATTGCACCTAAGCTTGAAAAATTCATTGTGGCCTTTCTCTTGCATTTCAAATATGATGAAAAAAATATATTTAAAAAAACGCATGTTTTTTTTCTATGTATTATCTTTTACGAGATCTAATGTGTTATATTCTCCTACATACATTTCACATTTCCACAATATGCATATCCTTGCTTCAGGTCTTGAGCTACAGGCAGTTAGATTTGGGTATATCATTTTCAGCGAAAATTGAAAGAAAGGGTCCGATCTTTAAAGCCATAAGACTGCCGAACAGTTAATCAAATGGCTACCCGGACTTTGAATGACCAGTTCAAACACACTCATCTTCAATTCCCACCCCCATATCCCTCTTCTTCTCCTCTATTTTCCTTTGTCCACTTCTTCCACCCGCACTTTTCTTCTTTCTAGCACTCTCTTTTCTCCACTTCTATTCCTCCCGTCTCTCTCCATTTGCCCCTTTCTTCATTGCTGGCCTTTTATTTGACTTAATTGAAGTGGCCTGTTTGATGCCTACTTTCCTCCATCCCTCCAACCCCCCACCCTTTTTGTCTTCTTTCCTCCAGTAGTGTGTAGTGTGAAGGGTGCCCAATGCTGTGGGTCTGAATGGCAGTAGTAGTGGGACTGTAAACCAACACCGTGGGACTGATTTGGTTTGGCTTCTATGGGATTTTAGGCTCAGACTTTTATTGCCAATGCCCTCTCCTCTTCACCCACCCACCCTCTTTCTTTCTTTCTTTCTTTCTTTCTTTCTTTCTTTCTTTCTTTCTTTCTTTCTTTCTTTCTTTCTTTCTTTCTCTCTCAGGCTCTCTCTCGTTCGTTTACCCCTTAAACATCTTTAATTCTCCTTCTCTCTCTTCTTTCTCTCCTTTTTCTCCCTTCTCTCACTCTCTCCTTCCCTCTCCTCCCCCTTCCATTTTTCAACCGGTAGTCATGCTCATTATGATTTCAAGGTGTTCATGTATGTGACTGTGGCTATGCCATTAGAGCTGCTAGTCAGCCAGTCAATCAATCAGTCAGCCAGTCAGTTGGTCGGTCAGCCGCTGAGTCAGCCAGTCAGTCAGTCAGTCAGTCGGTCAGTTGGTCAGCCAGCCAGTCAGTCTGTTAGTTAGTCAGTCAGTCGGTCAGTCATTCAGTCAGCCAGTCAGTCTGTCAGTCAATCAGTATGTGAAGTGGTGACAACCTGTCCTGGTTTAAATTGGGATTCTCCATAGGTATCTAGATCTGTCTCTTTCCCACTATCTCCTATTTGACACATTCATCCTCCACTCCCACTGTGTAGCCGTCTGCCTGTTCGCAACTCACTATTCTTGCCCAATTTACCTTCCGGTGACCACTGTCTGTGTGATAGCTCTGAGACAGTTTGTGTGTGTGTGTGTGTGTGTCAGGGTTCCGTTGGGGTCTGTCTTGAGTTGACCTTTCTCTGCACTCTGTTGGTTTTCCAGACGTTCCGTCTGAGAGAATGTAAGTGCTTGTTCCCCATAGATAGTCTGACACACACATGCACACTGTAAAAACATTGCTATAAGAATGTGCTATAAGAATGTATTAAATATTTTATCTCGTTGAAGAAAGAACAGTTCTATTTCTATATCTTTACTTTGTGAATGTGTCTGTGCGTCAGACAGTGTGTTTGTGCCGGCATTGTGTCTTTGTACTGTATGTGTGCATCAATGGCGGTCGGTGCCGTTTAAGATTAGGGAGGACGATCTTTTTTTTAATGAGCTTGGCCGAGCTTGACCTTTCTTCTATTACAGCATATTGGATGACTGCCATTTATATTCCATTCAACCAGCTCAATGTAACATGTTTAAATTTATTTTCAATCATCCTGCGGAGGGCAGAGAGGGAGGTGAGCATCTGCTTCAGCTCCAGCAGGGGAATCAGACGGCTGCTGAGCATGCGCTTACCTTACGTACTTACGTGCTTACTGCTACGTAAACTGTAGCAGCTTCCAGTGGATGGAATGAGCCGGTGCTCAGTACGTTATTTAGAAGAGGTCTGCGCAAGGAGGTCCAAGCGCAACTGGCCTGCCGAGATGACAACCTCACCCTGGACGCACTCATTGTGATGGACATCCGTCTGGATAACCTCTGTGAGCGTCGGCATCTACATCACCTCTCTCCCTCCTTCGGCAAGTGTTCGGGATCAGAGCCTGAACCCATGGAGGTAGGGGTCACACGCCTTCCCGTGGAGGAACGATGCAGACGGATGCAGCTGGGGCTCTGTCTGTACTGTAGCCAGGGAGGGCGCAAACGCCAGCGTTGTCCATTACTTCAGAATCCGGGATCTATTAGAGCAGAGGGACGGTCACGTGATGTTACATCCCCTAGACCAGAAGTGAGTATTCCATTTACTGCTCTTCCTGTTACTCTTTTTAGTTCCCATCACTCTGGCTGACTGTCCCTCATGCCATGTGTCTACAACTTTTGTGGATTCTGGCGTCGCGGGAACATTATGGATCAGACCCTTGCCTCCTCTCTCAATATTACCACCTACCCACTCTCCTCTCCTTTTCCGGTTCATCCTTGGCTTCAGCGCTATAACCCTACCATCTCATGGTTGAGTAAGAGAATCACCGACTGGTTACCTGAATGCCGGAAGGCCTGCTTTCCTATCCCCTGTGGTTCCATGTCGGTTGAGAGTCCTGTGGTTGCCCTCCAGCCTAACATCCCAGAGGAATTTCAGGATCTAAGAGAGGTATTCTCCAAGACCCGCGCTACCTGTCTCCATCCTCATTGCCCCTGGGACCATACCATTTACGTTTTTTTCCGGTGCTACACCACTGCACAGACTCATCTACCCTCTGTCAGAGGCTGAGACCCAGGCCATGGAGGACTACATTCAAGAGGCACTCCAACAGGGTTTCATCCGCAGGTCCACGTCCCCTGGGTCAGTTGGTTTCTTCTTCGTGGCCAAGAAGGAGGGAGGATTACGCCCTTGTATCGATTACCGTGGCTGAATGACATCACCATGAAGTATTGGTAACCTCTCCCGCTGGTGCCGTCAGCCATCGAGCAGCTCCGCAGGCCCCAGTTCTTCACCAAACTGGACCTGCAGAGTGCCTAGAATCTTATTCGCTTCCGGGAGTGGGATGAGTGGAAGATGGCGTTTAGCACGATGTCTGGTCATTACGAGTACTTGGTTATGCTCTTTGTCTTAGCCAATGCTCCGTCTGTGTTCCAGGCATTCGTCAACGAGGTGTTCAGGGACATGCTTGGATGTCAGGTGATTGTGTACATTGATGACATCCTGATCTTCTCAACCAACCTGGAGGATCACATCACTCACGTTCGAGCAATCCTGGAACGCCTCTTGGCTAACCACCTGTTCGTCAAGGCGGAGAAGTGCCAATTCCACCAGAGGGCTGTCTCCTTCTTGGGCTACCAAATCAGCCCTCAGGGAGTGAGGATGGAGGACAAGAAGGTAGATGCAGTAAGGTCATGGCCAGTCCCAACCACCATCAAGGGGTTTGCCAACTTTTACCTTTTAACTTCAGCGCCGTCCCCTTGCTAAACACCCAGATCCCACGCTACCTTTTGTGGTTGAGGTAGAAGCATCGGAGGTGGGTGTGGGGGCAGTTTTGTCACAAAGACAGAGAGACCCACTAAAATTGTATCCTTGTGCTTTCTTCTCCGAGGAAACTGTCCCCTGTAGAGAGGAATTACGACGTCGGCGATTGGGAGCTCTTGGCGGTGAAGTTGGCGTTAGAGGAGTGGAGACACTGGCTGGTGAGTGCCAAGGCACCATTCATCATCCTCACCAACCATCGGACATCCACCAGGCTCTAGAGAGGGAGCCCGTACCCCGGAATTGTCCTCCTGCATGCATATATGTTCCCACAGGAATAAGGATTGGCTGCTGACCTGGGCGCACACATCTACGTTCCCACAGGAATAAGAATTGGCTGCTGACCTGGCAATACACATCTACGTTCCCACAGGGAAAAGGGATTGGCTGCTGACCTGGGCACACACATATATGTTCCCACAGGGATAAGGGATTGGCTGCTGACCTGGGCACACACATCTATGTTCCCACAGGGATAAGGGATCGGGTGCTGACCTGGGCACACTGCTGTCGTCGCTGGACATCCAGGTATTTCTCGCACCATCCATTCCATCACTGAGAAATACTGGTGGCCCACCTTGGTGCAGGATGTTATGCGGTATGTCAACTCCTGTTCCGTGTGTGTGCCAAGTCCCCCCGGAATGCTCCTGCAGGGAAGAGCCTGCCGCTTCCTGTGCCTCAACAACCTTGGTCCCATCTATCCATTGACTTTGTTACTGATCTTCTCCCTTCTGATGGTTTCAGAAGGTAGTGGATAGATTCTCCAAGTCATGCCACCTTTCCAACAAGTCAGTTCGTCAAATGTATGCCTGCTAGAGCTGCCCCGGTCAACTGTAAGTGCTGTTATTGTTGTGGAAACATCTAGGAGCAACAACGTCTCAGCCGTGAAGTGGTAGGCCAAACAAGCTCACAGAACGGGACCGCTGAGTGCTGAAGTGAGTAGCGCAGTTGCAACACTCTCTACTGAGTTCCAAACTGTCTCTGGAAGCAGTGTCAGAACAAGAACTGTTCATCGGGAGCGTCATGAAATGGATTTCCATGGCCGAGCAGCCACACACAAGGCTAAGATCACCATGCGCAACGCCAAGTGTCGGCTGGAGCGAGTGGTGTAAAGCTTGCCGCCATTGGACTCCGGAGCTGTGGAAATGCATTCTCTGGAGGTGTGAATCACGCTTCACTACCTGGCAGTCCGACAGAGAATCTGGGTTTGGTGGATGCCAGGAGAACACTACATGTCCGGATGCATAGTGCCAACTGTACATTTTGGTGTAGGATCAATAATGGTCTGAGGCTGTTTTTCATGGTTCGGGCTAGGCCCATTAGTTCCAGTAAAGAGAAATCTTAAAGCTACATCATACAATGACATTCTAGACGTTCTGTGCAGTTTTGGGAAGGCCCTTTCTTGTTTCATCATGATACTGCCCCGTGTACAAAGTGAGGTCCATACAGAAATGGATGGTTGAGATCGGTGTGGAAGAACTTGACTGGCATGCACAGAGCCCTGACCTCAACCCCATCGGACACCTTTGGGATGAATTGGAACGCTGACCGTGAGCTTGGACTAAAACCAAAAGTTTACCTTGACTTGGAAGAGTTGAAGGGTTGGATATCCATAGCCAGCAGGCATTCCTTTCTGTTTGAGTCAGGTGGTAGAGTAGGCTAAATTAGCTGTATTAGCTAGCTAAGTAAGTAAAAGTGTGTGTGTGTGGCGTCAGTATGCATTTGAGTGCATGTTATGTTTGTGTGTGTGTGTGTGTGTGTGTGTGTGTGTGTGTGTGTTGGGGTGTCAGTTTTGGTATGTGTGAGTGTGTGGGTAGAGTCCAGTGTGTGTGCACAGAGTCAGTGCAAGAGAGTTAGTGCAAAAAGGGTCAATCCAGGGAGTCCGGGTAGACAGGTATTTAGCAGTCTTGTTTAGAAGTTGTTTAGAAGTCACTGTATGCTGCCACTACATGCTAAAGAGAAGAGGAGAGGCAAGGATCCTAACAAAATGGTGGACTAATTTACTACAGTGACTGACATCTCTAGGAGAGCTAAGGGACGTAGAGACACTTACTACACAATATCAACCCTGTGGGTGACTGTTTTTGACAAATATTTAATTTGGGAGAAAAACACCCGCTACGCATCAAATAGACAGAGGGCACTTTGTCCAAAAGAAGTTTGCATTACTGTAGCTCGCAATATTGCATCCTTTACACTGGTTTGGGTACGCTATAGAAGAGAAGAGAGGAGAAGATGAGAGGAGCCCCAGCATGACGCAAGTTAGATCCTAATGTTCAAAGCTCTGCAGCCCTCCTCAATCCCTACTTCCTTCTCTCCTCTCTTTCTTCACTCTTCCCTCCCTTCTCAATGCGTTGCCCTGACAACACATTCCCCTGTTCAACTGTGCTTTCACTCGTTTAACTAGAGAAAGGAAGGGAAGGTCTGTGAGACGAGACCACTGTGTGTGTGTATGTGTGTGTGTGTGTGTGTGTGTGTGTGTGTGTGTGTGTGTGTGTGTGTGTGTGTGTGTGTGTGTGTGTGGTCACTCATGATATACTATTTTTGTGTGATGGGCTTATTGAGCAGTCTCTGCTATGTGGTATCTGGTGTAGCAACCTGGACTCAGGTGTAGACATAACATAGTAAATGAAAATCCGTTAAGCTCAAATTAGAATGATATGTTACGTTTGTTATGTATTAATTTGTGGATGTTCATCAACTATTTTGTATGATATGTTACGAATTACAATTAGTATGATATGTTATGAATTACGAATTGTATGATATGTTACAAATTGCAATTCATACAATATGTTACGAATTTGCAATACGTTACGAATTTGCAATACGTATGATATGTTACAAATTCCAATTTGTTGTGGCTAAAGTTAGCTAGATGGCAAATGCTAATGTTAGCTAGGTGGCTAATGTTAACTAGGCTAGGTGTTAAGGTTAACGTTAAGGTTAAGAGTTAGGATAAAGGGATAAAGTTAGGGGAAGGGTTACTTAACATGCTGAGGAAACTCAGCAAAAAATAAACGTCCCTTTTCCAGGACCCTGTCTTTCAAAGATAATTCGTAAAAATAAAAAAACTTCACAGATCTTCATTGTAAACGGTTTAGCCACTGTTTCCCGTGCTTGTTCAATGAACCATAAACAATTAATGAATATGCACCTGTGGAATGGTCGTTAAGACACTAACAGCTTACAGACGGCAGGCAATTAAGGTCACAGTTATGAAAACTTAGGACACTAAAGAGGCCTTTCTACTGACTCTGTAAAACACCAAAAGAAAGATACGTGCTCATCTGTGTGAACATGCCTTAGGCATGCTGCAAGGAGACATGAGGACTGCAGATGTGGCCAGGGCAATACATTGCAATGTCCGTACTGTGAGACGCCAACGACAGCACTACAGGGAGACAGGACAGATTATTGTCCTAGCAGTGGCAGACCACGTGTAACAACATCTGCAGAGGTTCGGTACATCCAAACATCACACCCGCGGGACAGGCACAGGATGGCAACAACAACTGCCCAAGTTACTGAGATGAATAATGTAGGGTAAGTAACATTTATATAAGGTAGCATTGTTTAAAGTGTCTAGTGATATATTTACATCATTTCCCATCAATTCCCATTATTAAAGTGGCTGGAGTTGAGTCAGTGTCAGTGTGTTGGCAGCAGCCACTCAGTGTTAGTGGTGGCTGTTTAACAGTCTGATGGCCTTGAGATAGAAGCTGTTTTTCAGTCTCTCGGTCCCAGCTTTGATGCACCTGTACTGACCTCGCCTTCTGGATGATAGCGGGGTGAACAGGCAGTGGCTCGGGTGGTTGATGTCCTTGATGATCTTTATGGCCTTCCTGTGACATCGGGTGGTGTAGGTGTCCTGGAGGGCAGGTAGTTTGCCCCCGGTGATGCGTTGTGCAGACCTCACTACCCTCTGGAGAGCCTTACGGTTGAGGGCGGTGCAGTTGCCATACCAGGCGGTGATACAGCCCGCCAGGATGCTCTCGATTGTGCATCTGTAGAAGTTTGTGAGTGCTTTTGGTGACAAGCCAAATTTCTTCAGCCTCCTGAGGTTGAAGAGGCGCTGCTGCGCCTTCTTCACGATGCTGTCTGTGTGAGTGGACCAATTCAGTTTGTCTGTGATGTGTATGCCGAGGAACTTAAAACTTGCTACCCTCTCCACTACTGTTCCATCGATGTGGATAGGGGGGTGTTCCCTCTGCTGTTTCCTGAAGTCCACAATCATCTCCTTAGTTTTGTTGACGTTGGGTGTGAGGTTGTTTTCCTGACACCACACTCCGAGGGCCCTCACCTCCTCCCTGTAGGCCGTCTCATCGTTGTTGGTAATCAAGCCTACCACTGTTGTGTCGTCCGCAAACTTGATGATTGAGTTGGAGGCGTGCGTGGCCACGCAGTCGTGGGTGAACAGGGAGTACAGGAGAGGGCTCAGAACGCAACCTTGTGGGGCCCCAGTGTTGAGGATCAGCGGGGAGGAGATGTTGTTGCCTACCCTCACCACCTGGGGGCGGCCCGTCAGGAAGTCCAGTACCCAGTTGCACAGGGCGGGGTCGAGACCCAGGGTCTCGAGCTTGATGACGAGCTTGGAGGGTACTATGGTGTTGAATGCCGAGCTGTAGTCGATGAACAGCATTCTCACATAGGTATTCCTCTTGTCCAGATGGGTTAGGGCAGTGTGCAGTGTGGTTGAGATTGCATCGTCTGTGGACCTATTTGGGCGGTAAGCAAATTGGAGTGGGTCTAGGGTGTCAGGTAGGGTGGAGGTGATATGGTCCTTGACTAGTCTCTCAAAGCACTTCATGATGACGGATGTGAGTGCTACGGGGCGGTAGTCATTTAGCTCAGTTACCTTAGCTTTCTTGGGAACAGGAACAATGGTGGCCCTCTTGAAGCATGTGGGAACAGCAGACTGGTATAGGGATTGATTGAATATGTCCGTAAACACACCGGCCAGCTGGTCTGCGCATGCTCTGAGGGCGCGGCTGGGGATGCCATCTGGGCCTGCAGCCTTGCGAGGGTTAACACGTTTAAATGTCTTACTCACCTCGGCTGCAGTGAAGGAGAGACCGCATGTTTTCGTTGCAGGCCGTGTCAGTGGCACTGTATTGTCCTCAAAGCGGGCAAAAAAGTTATTTAGTCTGCCTGGGAGCAAGACATCCTGGTCCGTGACTGGGCTGGGTTTCTTCCTGTAGTCCGTGATTGACTGTAGACCCTGCCACATGCCTCTTGTGTCTGAGCCGTTGAATTGAGATTCTACTTTGTCTCTGTACTGGCGCTTAGCTTGTTTGATAGCCTTGCGGAGGGAATAGCTGCACTGTTTGTATTCGGTCATGTTACCAGACACCTTGCCCTGATTAAAAGCAGTGGTTCGCGCTTTCAGTTTCACACGAATGCTGCCATCAATCCACGGTTTCTGGTTAGGGAATGTTTTAATCGTTGCTATGGGAACGACATCTTCAACGCATGTTCTAATGAACTCGCACACCGAATCAGCGTATTCGTCAATGTTGTTATCTGACGCAATACGAAACATCTCCCAGTCCACGTGATGGAAGCAGTCTTGGAGTGTGGAGTCAGCTTGGTCGGACCAGCGTTGGACAGACCTCAGCGTGGGAGCCTCTTGTTTTAGTTTCTGTCTGTAGGCAGGGATCAACAAAATGGAGTCGTGGTCAGCTTTTCCGAAAGGGGGGCGGGGCAGGGCCTTATATGCGTCGCGGAAGTTAGAGTAACAATGGTCCAAGGTCTTTCCTCCCCTGGTTGCGCAATCGATATGCTGATAAAATTTGGGGAGTCTTGTTTTCAGATTAGCCTTGTTAAAATCCCCAGCTACAATGAATGCAGCCTCCGGATAAATTGTTTCCAGTTTGCAGAGAGTTAAATAAAGTTTGTTCAGAGCCATCGATGTGTCTGCTTGGGGGGGGATATATACGGCTGTGATTATAATCGAAGAGAATTCTCTTGGTAGATAATGCGGTCTACATTTGATTGTGAGGAATTCTAAATCAGGTGAACAGAAGGATTTGAGTTCCTGTATGTTTCTTTCATCGCACCATGTCACGTTAGTCATAAGGCATACGCCCCCGCCCCTCTTTTTACCAGAAAGATGTTTTTTCCTGTCTGCGCGATGCGTGGAGAAACCTGTTGGCTGCACCGCTTCGGATAGCGTCTCTCCAGTAAGCCACGTTTCCGTGAAGCAAAGAACGTTACAGTCTCTGATGTCCCTCTGGAATGCTACCCTTGCTCGGATTTCATCAACCTTGTTGTCAAGAGACTGGACATTGGCAAGAAGAATGCTAGGGAGTGGTGCGCGCTGTGCCCGTCTCCGGAGTCTGACCAGAAGACCGCCTCGTTTCCCTCTCTTTCGGAGTCGTTTTTTTGGGTCGCTGCATAGGATCCACTCCGTTGTCCTGTTTGTAAGGCAGAACACAGGATCCGCGTCGCGAAAGACATATTCTTGGTCGTACTGATGGTGAGTTGATGCTGATCTTATATTCAGTAGTTCTTCTCGACTGTATGTAATGAAACCTAAGATGACCTGGGGTACTAATGTAAGAAATAACACGTAAAAAAACAAAAAACTGCATAGTTTCCTAGGAACGCGAAGCGAGGCGGCCATCTCTGTCGGCGCCGGAAGTACTACATTATTCATCTCATATGCATACGTATATACTGTACTCTATATCATCGACGGTATCCTTATGTAATACATGTATCACTAGCCACTTTATACTATACTATGCCACTTTGTTTACATACTCATCTCATTTGTACATACTGTACCCGATACCATCTACTGTATCTTGCCTATGCTGCTCTGTACCATCACTCATTCATATATCCTTATGTACATATTCTTTATCCCCTTACACTGTGTACAAGACAGTAGTTTTGGAATTGTTAGTTAGATTACTTGTTATTACTGCATTGTCGGAACTAGAAGCACAAGCATTTCGCTACACTCGCATTAACATCTGCTAACCATGTGTATGTGACAAATAAATTTGATTTGATTTGATTTGATTTTGATTTGAGTTACACCAGGAACTCACAATCCCTCCATCAGTGCTCAGTCTCAGATATTTTTGGTTATGGAAAATATATTTCACAGCAGTTTAGATGGTACAATTACTCTCTACACTGTACTTTCTTGTTTTGTGACATAAACTGAAATTAGGTGAACAATTCAAATGTTAGCAACCAGGAAAAGACGGAGCCTTCTATCTTGAAACGTTTACTATGTTACATCCAGTCTTTGAGACCAGGCTTGAGGTAGGCCTGTGTCTGTTTGTGTGTGTGAGTCTGTGTGTATTAAAGAGAATGTGTGTGTGTCATTATTGTATTTATTTGTTGCTCTCCTCATTCTGTGGCACTGGCAGGGTATTCAGTGTGTGTGCATGTGTGTGTCTGTATCTGCTTATGTGTATGCTGATCTTATTGTGCAGTCTGGCATTTGGCAGGTCCATTTGATTCTTGGCAGGTAGATCAGAGCTCCTCTCTGCCCAGCCGAAGCAAAGGATTACAGAGAAAAGAGCGAGAGACTTCCCGAGGCAGCACCATTCAGCCACCCCTGGGAATAGTATCAACATATACACTGCTTCTGTGTTCATCAGGAAGTGCATAGAGGATGTTGATTCGGTCCCAGGTTCAAATGTTTAAACCTGCAATGCGTGACAATGTGTGTACAGGTGTTTCTAGAGACCCCTCTGTCAAGAATGCTGTATTTCTTCTACATTTGAACATGATATGCCAGAAACCCGAGCTCTCATTGCAAGTCGCCGCTGGGATGACGTGGCATCAACATCCGCTCGGAGACTTTGTGGCTGTGGTAGTGACAACCCAACGGAGTCGGGAAATGTGAGGCTGTGGATGCCGATGCAATTACAGTTATGGACAAGATTGATGATAACTCAATTCCATTTTAGCAACACTGTCTTCAGAACAGGTACTCAAAATGTTATACACCAGCTTTTATTCTCATTTTTATATTGTAATAAAAAATATCCACGCTGTCAGCTAGAAAGGTAGCTAGCTACGTTACATGGTTGCTAGCTAAAAGCTTAGCTACCGGGAATTCCCCTGCTTGGTACAAGATAGCAATATGACGATAGCTTTAGTACATTAGCTATCACACTTACGTAAAAAAGCAGTGTAAAATATTAATTTTAACTATCATAGCTCTGCAATCATGGAAAATAACCTTTGCTTTGGCAAGTCCTTTGCCCTTCTCTGATTCCTATACTAGCGAACTAATAACATTACTGTTATGGCCGCTTGATTCTCGAGGACCATGGCTATTAAGATGTGTATGATTGTAGAAGTGTTATACTCAACTCTTCTGCATGAAAATCATTATGGTTTATACATATAACCAAAACCATGTAGTGAACAATCCTAATAACTGTGTTGTTTACGTGTTTTTTCTGTAGGATTCCAGCGTCGAAGAGCCGCAAACCGTCCAGGGGCACAGGCAGGACTGCAGAAAGAAACGGACAGGAAGACCTTGAAAGGGCTGCCCGACTGAAAGGAGAGGCTGGCCGACTGAAAGGAGAGGCTGGCCGACTGAAAGGAGAGGCTGGCCGACTGAAAGGAGAGGCTGGCCGACTGAAAGGAGAGGCTGGCCGACTGAAAGGAGACGCTGGCCGACTGAAAGGAGAGGCTGGCCGACAACAAGGTTAGTAAAAATCTTTCACCTGTGGTACTGTTTACCCGTTTCACAATATTACAAACATATCACACATTTGGCCACATTCTGTAATTTCATGTTGCTTTTTTAATATCATTACAGACTAAATTGCGAGCGCTGAAGGGGAGATGCTGGAGCTGTCCGCTTCCCTTGTACCTGGAGTGATTTTTTACATCATGGTGTACCGGAGAGCTATCCCAGGGTCTCCAGAAATCCAAGACAACCTCAATGGTGCACCTGCCTGAATTGCAGGGAGACTCCTGCACCTTACAATACACAACTGCTGCCATTTCACCACTGCAATATTCAATTTATTTTTTACCAAGTATGTTACCA
This sequence comes from Oncorhynchus clarkii lewisi, assembly GCF_045791955.1. Taxonomy (NCBI): domain Eukaryota; kingdom Metazoa; phylum Chordata; class Actinopteri; order Salmoniformes; family Salmonidae; genus Oncorhynchus; species Oncorhynchus clarkii. The sequence goes on from NC_092174.1 coordinate 34,333,999, forward strand.
TAACAAGATGACACTTCCATGACTTCCATGACTACACCATACTTGATTCTTAATTTGGATCTAAATTAAGAAAATATGGTAAAATCTTTAAGTAGTTTTGTGAATTTTTCCTTGGTCTGGGTGAAATCAGTTCAATACTTTACCAGTTCACTACATTGTTTCCCTTACACTACCTTGTATTCTTGTTTATCTACCTAATAAAACTTTATTTGACCTGATCGTCTAATCGGACTGACTTGTTTTGTACTGCATTTACACCAGGGTAGTCCATCCGTCTTTCTTGATATCTATCCACCTGTAGGTCTGCTCATTTGAAGTGTAAACCGTCAAGCGCGTAGATATCCAGGAAAATAACAGTTTAGTAAATCCTTCTAAAGCCATTCCAAAAGTACAATGATGACTATATGCTAGATACAGTGAGGAGAACAAGTATTTGATACACTGCCGATTTTGCAGGTTTACCTACTTATAAAGCATGTAGAGGTCTGTAATTTTTATCATAGGTACACTTCAACTGTAAAAGACCGAATCTAAAACAGAAATCCAGAAAATCACATTGTATGATTTAAGTAATTCATTTGCAGACCCCTGCATTTTATTGCATGACATAAGTATTGGATCACCTACCAACCAGTAGGAATTAGGGCTTTTTCTTTAAGAAGCCCTCCTGTTCTCCACTCATTACCTGTATTAACTGCACCTGTTTGAACTCGTTACCTGTATAAAAGACACCTGTCCACACACTCAATCAAACAGACTCCAACCTCTCCACAACGGCCAAGACCAGAGAGCTGTGTAAGGACATCAGGGATACAATTGTAGACCTGCACAAGGCTGGGATGGGCTACAGGAATATAGGCAAGCAGCTTGGTGAGTAGGCAACAACTGTTGGTGCAATTATTAGGAAGATTAATTAATGGAAGAAGTTCAAGATGACAATGTCAATCACCCTCGGTCTGGGGCTCCATGCAAGATCTCACCTCGTGGGGCATCAATGATCATGAGGTAGGTGAGGGATCAGCCCAGAACTACACGGCAGGACCTGGTAAATGACCTGAAGAGAGCTGGGACCACAGTCTCAAAGAAAACCATAAGTAACACACTATGCCGCCATGGATTAAATCCTGCAGCGCACGCAAGGTCTCCCTGCTCAAGCCAGCACATGTCCAGGCCCGTCTGAAGTTTGCCAATGACCATCTGGATGATCCAGAGAAGGAATGTGAGAAGGTCATGTGGTCTGATGAGACAAAAATAGAGCTTTTTGGTCTAAACTCTACTCGCCGTGTTTGGAGGAAGAAGAAGGATGAGTACAACCCCAAGAACACCATCCCAACCGTGAAGCATGGAGGTGGAAACATCATTCTTTGGGGATGCTTTTCTGCAAAGGGGACAGGACGACTGCACCGCATTGAGGGGAGGATGGATGGGGCCATGTATCGCAAGATCTTGGCAAAAAACCTCCTTCCCTCAGTAAGAGCATTGAAGATGGGTCGTGGCTGGGTCTTCCAGCATGACAACGACCCGAAACACACAGCCAGGGCAACTAAGGAGTGGCTCCGTAAGAAGGATCTCAAGGTCCTGCAGTGGCCTAGCCAGTCTCCAGACCTGAACCCAATAGAACATCTTTGGAGGGAGCTGAAAGTCCGTATTGCCCAGCGACAGCCCCGAAACCTGAAGGATCTGGAGAAGGTCTGTATGGAGGAGTGGGCCAAAATCCCTGCTGCAGTGTGTGCAAACCTGGTCAAGAACTACAGGAAAAATGATCTCTGTAATTGCAAACAAAGGTTTCTATACCAAATATTAAGTTCTGCTTTTCTGATGTATCAAATACTTATGTCATGCAATAAAATGCAAATGAATTACTTAAAAATCATACAATGTGATTTTCTGGAGTTTTGTTTTAGATTCCGTCTCTCACAGTTGAAGTGTACCTATGATAAAAATTACAGACATCTACATGCTTTGTAATTTTTCATGTTACTAGGCAAATCAGTTAAGAACAAATTCTTATTTTCAGTGATGGCCTAGGAACAGTGGGTTAACTGCCTGTTCAGGGGCAGAACGACAGATTTGTACCTTGTCAGCTCGGGGGTTTGAACTTGCAACCTTCCGGTTACTAGTCCAACGCTCTAACCACTAGGCTACCATGCAAAACCCCTAGGAAAATCAGCAAAATCAGCAGTGTATCAAATTTTTGTACTCCCCACTGTAAATGCACAAGTACTGTTTCTCACACAAGTTTGTTTCCCACACAAACTTCCCTTATTTATATGTTTGATTGTAGGCCCACCTCTTTCAAAAACAATCCTGAGTTGTCTCTAGGTTTTCACACTTTCCAGGAAGCACCAAGTCTGACAACAGGTCCTTGCTCAAAGGTGTGCTGCTAACTGTATCCTGTGCTGCGTGGTGACGTCTCCTCAAAGTTGTAGCAGCTCAGTTGTTGGTGGCACTCCATGGAGATTTTGGTCATCTGATCTCTGGATCATTCTGCTAGGCCCTACTGAGAGCCCAGTCTTCTCAACACTGCTCTCTGAAGTTCTGGGATGTAGGTGTATTCCTTTGCAGTTTTCAATGTGTGGACACTTCACTTTTGAGACTTGTTATTGTAGTCTCCTTTAGCTGAAATACAAAATAATGACAAAATATGATTCAATATAATTTCATTACTATCAGTGCAGAACTGAAGTGTTGAAATATAACAGCCATAACATATATTATATTGTTATGAGTTCTAAGAAATTTACATTTTTCACAATCGAGAGGACAACAAACAATTACATCTTGTTGCCCTACGCGTTCTCCAAGTGTCACGTTCTGACCTTAGTTCTTTTGTTATGTCTTTGTTTTAGTATGGTCAGGGCGTGAGTCGGGTGGGTTGTCTATGTTCGTTTTTCTATGATTTGGTATTTCTGTGTTTGGCCTGGTATGGTTATCAATCAGAGGCAGCTGTGAATCGTTGTCCCTGACTGAGAACCATACTTAGGCAGCCTGTTTTCACCCTTGAGTTGTGGGTGATTATTTTCTGTTGAGTGTTTGTATTCTGCACCAGACAGAACTGTTTCGGTTTCGTTCGTTCACTTTGTTGTTTTTGTTCAGTGTTCAATTTCTTTATTAAAAATATGGACACTTACAACGCTGAGCATTGGTCCTCACCTTCTTCCACCAACAACGTCCGTTACACCAAGGCTGGACAATGGTTACAAAGGTTGTAGGCAAGTGCTACCAGTAGGGCTCCAGCCTTAGACTGGAGAGAGAAAGCAAACTGTGTACATAAGTGATTCTGGAAGGACACCAGCTCAGATGTAGACCTAGATCAGGGATGGGCAACTCCTGTCCTCTGGGGCTTAATTGGTATAACACTTTCCCCCACTAATCACACTTGATTAAAGTAATTGGTCGCATATCTTTAAGAAATGACTTTCTTCTTGCCACTCTTCCATAAAGGCCAGATTTGTGCAATATACGACTGATTGTTGTCCTATGGACAGAGTCTCCCACCTCAGCTGTAGATCTCTGCAGTTCATCCAGCGTGATCATGGGCCTCTTGGCTGCATCTCTGATCAGTCTTCTCCTTGTATGAGCTGAAAGTTTAGAGGGACGGCCAGGTCTTGGTAGATTTGCAGTGGTCTGATACTCCTTCCATTTCAATATTATCGCTTGCACAGTGCTCCTTGGGATGTTTAAAGCTTGGGAAATATTTTTATATCCAAATCCGGCTTTAAACTTCTTCACAACAGTATCTCGGACCTGCCTGGTGTGTTCCTTGTTCTTCATGATGCTCTCTGCGCTTTTAACGGACCTCTGAGACTATCACAGTGCAGGTGCATTTATACGGAGACTTGATTACACACAGGTGGATTGTATTTATCATCATTAGTCATTTAGGTCAACATTAGATCATTCAGAGATCCTCACTGAACTTCTGGAGAGAGTTTGCTGCACTGAAAGTAAAGGGGCTGAATCATTTTGCACGCCCAATTTTTCAGTTTTTGAGTTGTTAAAAAAGTTTGAAATATCCAATAAATGTCATTCCACTTCATGATTGTGTCCCACTTGTTGTTGATTCTTCACAAAAAAATACAATTTTATATCTTTATGTTTGAAGCCTGAAATGTGGCAAAAGTTCGCAAAGTTCAAGGGGGCCGAATACTTTCGCAAGGCACTGTATGTCAGCAAAATAGCTAGCTAGTTCTCTGCTTGGCACAATGTTAGCTAAATGAATCGGTCTCATTGCCTAGACTTTGGCTTAGGTTTTGACTTGTTGAATCTTGAATACTCCAGTCAACGACATGAGATGTTCTAAAACTAGACCGTTCAGATCAATACACTCTGCGGCACCGCCTGCCCACTGACGGAAAACACGTTGCACATTGTGCACTATTCAATGAATACCAGTGAATAACGAGGTTCTCAGGCAGGCTAGCAGCACACTTGTTATTTTTGCATCACATTGGATGACCACTAGCGACTTATTGGAGCTTTTGAGCCCCAAACCAATCCAAATGTAGTATTCATCGGTCAGAAAATAAATTCAAACACAAGTATTCAGACCCTTTACTCAGTACTTTGTTGAAGCACCTGGCAGAGATTGAAGCACCAGGCAGAGATTACATCCTCGCGTCTTCTTGGGTATGACGCTACAAGCTTGGCACACCTGTATTTGGGAAGTTTCTCCCATTTTTCTCTGCAGATCCTCTCAAGCTCTGTAAGGTTGGATGGGGAGCGTTGCTGTACAGCCATTTTCAGGTCTCTCCAGAGATGTTCGATCGAGTCCATGTTCTGGCTGGGCCACTCAAGGACATTCAGACTTGTCCCGAAGCCACTCCTGCGTTGTCTTGGCTATGTGCATAGGGTCATTATCCTGTTGGAAGGTGAACTTTCTCTCCAGTCTGAGGTCCTGAGTTCTCTGGAGCAGGATTTCATCAAGGATCTCTCTGTACTTTGCTCCGTTCATCTTTCCCTCAATTCTGACTAGTCTCCCAGTCCCTGCTGCTGAAAAACATCCCCACAGCATGATGCTGCCACATCCATGCTTCACCTTAGGAATCGTGCCAGATTTCCTCCAGAAGTGACGCTTGGCATTCAGGCCAAAGAGTTCAATCTTGGTTTCATCAGACCCAATAATCTTGTTTCCCATGGTCGGAGTGTCCTTTAGGTGCCTTTTGGCAAACTCCAAGTAGGCTGTCATGTGCCTTTTATTGAGGGGTGGCTTCCGTCTGGCCACTCTACCATAAAGACCTGATTGGTGGAATGCTGCAGAGATGTTTGTCCTTCTGGAAGGTTCTCCCATCTCCAGAGAGGAACTCTTAAGCTCTGTCAGAGTGACCATCGGGATCTTGGTCACCTCCCTGACCACGGCCCTTCTCCCCCGATGCTCAGTTTGGCCGGAAGGCCAGCTCTAGGAAGTGACTTGGTGGTTCCAAACTTCTTTCATTTAAGAATGATAGAGGCCACTGTGTACTTGGGGACCTTCAATGCTGCCAAATCAATGCTGCCTCGACACAATCCTGTCACTGCAATTCCTTCGACCTCATGGCCTGGATTTTGCAATGACATGCACTGTCAAACGTGGGAGATTATAAAGACAGGTGAATGTCTTTCCAAATCATGTCCAATCAGTTGAATTTAACACGGGTGGACTCCAATTGATTTGTAGAAACATCTCAAAGATGATCAATAGAAACAGGATGCACCTGAACTCAATTTTGAGTCTTATAGAAAAGAGTCTGAATACTTGTTTTTTGTTTAATATTTTTAATAAATTAGCAACAATTTCTAAAAAGCTGTTTTTGCTTTGTCATTATGGACTATTGTGTGTAGATTGATGATAATTCTAGTTTTTTAAATACATTTTAGAATAAGACTGTAATGTAACAAAACGTGGAAAAAGGGACGTGGTCTGAATACTTTCCTGAATGCACTGACAACTGATGCATCATCTCCTTTAGTGTCGAACTAAAAGCATGTAACTGTGTTGACAGTCATTGATATACAAGTCATTTTGCATGCCGAACAACCCTAGGGAATATCAGTAGCTTAGTCAAACTGCACACTGTGCCCAGCTTCACGTGCTGACCAACGCCAGGTATGCGGCCTGTTCCTTATCTAGTGCATCTACATTCAAATGATAAAATGGCATGCGCAATATTAGGCTTCATAAGTTGACTGAAAACATATTTACTTTGCTTGGTTATTGTTACCAATGCGCTGTTCAAAATGCTGTTTGACCGTAAGCTACCGGAGACATCTCTCAACAAGCCTCATAGTTGGGTTTAGGGTGGGTAAGGCATGTGTCTAACACGCCTCATAGTTGGGTTTAGAGTGGATAAGGCATGTGTCTAACAAGCCTTATAGTTGGGTTTAGGGTGGATAAGGCATGTGTCTAACAAGCCTTATAGTTGGGTTTAGGGTGGGTAAGGCATGTGTCTAACACGCCTCATAGTTGGGTTTAGGGTGGATAAGGCATGTGTCTAACAAGCCTTATAGTTGGGTTTAGGGTGGATAAGACATGTGTCTAACAAGCCTTATAGTTGGGTTTAGGGTGGATAAGGCATGTGTCTAACACGCCTCATAGTTGGGTTTAGGGTGGATAAGGCATGTGTCTAACAAGCCTTATAGTTGGGTTTAGGGTGGATAAGACATGTGTCTAACAAGCCTTATAGTTGGGTTTAGGGTGGATAAGGCATGTGTCTAACAAGCCTTATAGTTGGGTTTAGGGTGGATAAGACATTTGTCTAACAAGCCTTATAGTTGGGTTTAGGGTGGATAAGGCATGTGTCTAACAAGCCTTATAGTTGGGTTTAGGGTGGATAAGACATGTGTCTAACAAGCCTTATAGTTGGGTTTAGGGTGGATAAGACATGTGTCTAACAAGCCTCATAGTTGGGTTTAGGGTGGATAAGACATGTGTCTAACAAGCCTTATAGTTGGGTTTAGGGTGGATAAGGCATGTGTCTAACAAGCCTTATAGTTGGGTTTAGGGTGGATAAGGCATGTGTCTAACAAGCCTTATAGTTGGGTTTAGGGTGGATAAGGCATGTGTCTAACAAGCCTTATAGTTGGGTTTAGGGTGGATAAGGCATGTGTCTAACAAGCCTTATAGTTGGGTTTAGGGTGGATAAGACATGTGTCTAACAAGCCTTATAGTTGGGTTTAGGGTGGATAAGGCATGTGTCTAACAAGCCTTATAGTTGGGTTTAGGGTGGATAAGACATTTGTCTAACAAGCCTTATAGTTGGGTTTAGGGTGGATAAGGCATGTGTCTAACAAGCCTTATAGTTGGGTTTAGGGTGGATAAGACATGTGTCTAACAAGCCTTATAGTTGGGTTTAGGGTGGATAAGACATGTGTCTAACAAGCCTCATAGTTGGGTTTAGGGTGGATAAGACATGTGTCTAACAAGCCTTATAGTTGGGTTTAGGGTGGATAAGGCATGTGTCTAACAAGCCTTATAGTTGGGTTTAGGGTGGATAAGGCATGTGTCTAACAAGCCTTATAGTTGGGTTTAGGGTGGATAAGGCATGTGTCTAACAAGCCTTATAGTTGGGTTTAGGGTGGATAAGGCATGTGTCTAACAAGCCTTATAGTTGGGTTTAGGGTGGATAAGGCATGTGTCTAACAAGCCTTATAGTTGGGTTTAGGGTGGATAAGGCATGTGTCTAACAAGCCTAATAGTTGGGTTTAGGGTGGATAAGACATGTGTCTAACAAGACTTATAGTTGGGTTTAGGGTGGATAAGGCATGTGTCTAACAAGCCTCATAGTTGGGTTTAGGGTGGATAAGGCATGTGTCTAACAAACCTTATAGTTGGG